>NW_027270895.1:727500-890000 GCF_040938485.1 Diadema antillarum
TGTTTACCTTATTCTCTGTTGTCAAAAGAAGTGTAACTTATATGTTTTGTCGAAAAATGAAATAAACTTTGAATTGAATTGAATTGAAAAAATATCATCATAAAAAAGTTGGAAACCTGAAGCTCCATCTCAACCGAAACTGTACCATCCCTTTAAGCTGTTTGCTCCCTTTAACCTATTTGCCTTTCATGGCCAGTTGGTGGTATACATGAAGCCGTATTTGACAACTATCCATCTAAATCATTCTGAATCAAGTCTGGTCTAGACGGACGCCATTCGCGGAAACTGTGTAGCCTATTCATCCATCCACTATAGAACTTTTAAATAGAAAGCGGCATCTCCCTTTTAAATCTATTCCAGTATTTTCAAAGAAAACAGTGCAAACAAGAATTCCTTGCCCTTATAGATCATGTACTCATAATGCACGGGCAACTGTAACAGAAAAATGGGGTATAAAATGTAAACAGTGGCAAATCATTGATATGATTGTGATGTCGCATGTATGGAACGCAAGAGGCGCGTGTAAAGTACGTCGCATATAATAACCAGGATGTAGGTTGACGGCTGTCGCGCGACAGCCACGCGCCAGCTGCCCCCGGCACGCGCCTACAAGTGGTATTAGTGAGTTTGCTCAACAGGTCCCGAATCATTATTCTTTAAATTTCAAGTAGGTCTATTTGTGCTCCATTAGAAAAAGAAGCACATCCCCCCCCCCCCCCACACACACACACTCAGCGATAAGCTTATCATGCACATGGCTTAACTTTCAATAAAGGCATCATTTTTTTTTAGTGTGTCATTTTTAATCCTCTTTAACTTATCTAATCTTGTAAACCACGAAGATAACGGCTCTTCTCAAAATTTAATTTACTAATCTCCCATTTTGCCGAGAGTTCTTTAATTCATTTATTGAACTGAATTGAATTGAACTGAATCAAACTGAATTGTCATGCAAAGTCGATGTATCTGTGTCATACTCAGCAGTAAATCTAAACAACGTCTTGTAGGAAAAATATTGTGCAAAATGTAAGAAGAAGGAGAAGAAGAAGATGAAGTAGAAGAAGAAGAAGGAAAAGAAGAAGAAGACCCCCCCTACAAAATATCAGTGGATTCTTCAATCACTTATTTCGTAATCCTAATTTGTTAAAGATGTGCATGAGTATGGATTTCTTAGCAACGTATAGGAAAAGCTGACCAAATCGTGATTTTATAAAATTACATGCGATACCGCGTTTTGTGTATGTGTGTGTGTGTGTATATATGTGTGTGTGTGCGCGCGCGCGCGCATGTGTTTGTGTTTTATTTATTTATTTTTTTAGGGGGCGGTAGCTATCAAACGACGGCAACGCACAACATGTACGCCTCCCTTTTTTCAATCCCAAGTTGTCTCGAGTGGCTCCTTTAACATTCAGTAACATGAACAAACAAACGGGAATGGAGTAAGGAGACTACGTGCAGTAAGAAAATATGGACAAAGGACAGAAAATTGCAAACAAAAAAAAAAGAGAAGAAAAATGATCTCGAAACGGAGGGTCGAACTGTCATAAAAGTGTTAATCATTCATGTCTTCCAAAGAGTGTTCCACGAATGCGTGCTAAAGGTTGCAATTCAGAGTACTGTTTCTTTATGTTTTATTTTAGTTCACACAATAAAAATGTGTCTTATGTGTTCCAAATTCAAAGGCAAGAACTTTTTGAAGAGTTTGAGCTAACCGCAAAGAATATTTTGTATGAACCCAGAAACTCCTCTCGTTCTATTTCTTTACAGCTTTTCTGAACAGAAGGTTGATCGATATCAATTCGATCGATATCAATATTTATATCGACATGGACCAATGAGCACAACATAAAAATATTTGTTACGAATGTCCTTTTTTCTGTTTTGAGCTAGAGAGCATATCAATTTCCTTTCATGTTGCATTTATATCTATTTCCTTTTAATTGTATATTTTCTCTTCAAATAAAAAACCCCGGTAACTATTACCCTTTTTGCATCCAACATTAGGAACCGACCGATATCTAAAACTTTTGTTCGTAACGGACCTAATGCTTTGATTCTGTCATTTACTCCAGATGTCCTTGTGTTGTAGACTCGCCTGATATCATTGCATTTAGTTTTGTAGCAATACTTTTTCCATTTTCTTTTTGTCCAGTGATATGTTTTGTGTTTGGTTTTCTTGTGAAATATGAGAATAAATTCAATATAATCTAATCAAACTCAATAGGGAAATGAGTGCGATATTAAGTAATACATTGGTTTTCAAATCCAAAGGAAGAACCGTAGGAATATGAGACTATGATAATATGTCATGTAATTTGCAAATGTGGTTACAAATTTATTGTCACCGATAATGATTGTTCAGTGAAAACAGCTGAATCTTATTACATTTTATTGTTACGTAAAGCCCAACTTTACTAATATTTTTACCCGGCTTACATTATAATTCTATACAATGAACGTTCGTTTGTGCTTATTTGCAGCTACATTTATTTGCCTGCGTATATAGTCATGGCAGTGTTGAACGCATTGATTGTTTCTATGATACACTACGTGCCGTTCATTTAGCTTGGAACGGGTGTGGGCCTGAAAATCTTTCGAAAACGGACGTGGCGGAATTTCAATCATGTCATCATCTTACTCAACAAATACTACACTTTACTTGGACGTTGGCAAAATTATCCATCCTCCTCAACGTTTGAAAAGTTACTCCGCGCCCCCTCCCCCGGCTTTCCGACTGTTCCAAACACTGCCAACGTTACTATCAGGTGTATGATTATTAGTAACATCTTTTTTAATTTCCTTCATTTGTTTATCGTTCGATGAATCCTATTATGATACTCTGTCCGATTCTGATGATCTTTTGACATAGGCCTGAGAATCTAATATCTACCTTTTTTTGCGATTAAACCTTAACACAAATGAAATAAAGCACAAATTGACATAAATACCTATAAAAATACAATGCCTAAGTAATAGTTATTTGAACCTATCTGAATCCTTCGGTAATTTGTAAGAGGATGACATTTCATTTGATTTGTGGGACAAAATTCTACCACAATTATGTGTTCTTACTTTACTCTATCTATCCTATAAACAGCTTGAACTGACATTGCACACGATGAAATATCTGTACAGAAAATTCGAATATGTTTCACCCGACTATTAAAATCCTGGGAGAATGAATAGATTTGCTATAATGTTGAAAAATCGGTAAGTTATTGTACTTTATATCGCAAAAGGGCCTCGAGGAGTTTCGAATTGCAAGAACGTATACTGAGCCTGCAGATGATACAAAATTTCACTTACCTCTGATTTATAACACCGCTCGGACGCACTATGGGGCAAATGGTGCAGCGTGGATATAAAAGCTTATTGATACATGTATTTTGATCCACAATATTTCTGAGACTGTTTCCATTTATAATGTCTCTGCGACGAACCAGGAAGTAAGTTTATCTGATCTGAATACTATTCCCAGCGCTAACGCATTTAATCTAATCACGGGTGTTTGTTGCACCCGAACAATAACAAAATGATAACCCGGTAAGGGAGATATAAGAGCGTCCATAACTAATAGGAACCAGAAGAGACAAAGTTGATTTTAGGTTTTTGTGTGTTTGTTTTCCCCTTAGCTTCGACGAAGTTTCTTTTTGACCTCCTGCAGTCATAAGAGCATGAATATGATATTTTCAAACAATTCTACCAAAAGTTATACCAGAAAAACAAAATTGGAAAAATCTTATCATTCACAGAGAGAAAGATAGAGAGAGAGAGCGAAAATAGGCCAGCTTGATAAGAAATGATAAGCTGCACTTAATGGGTGACTTTTTTGTACAAATTGCTGGCTGGAACTGCTTTCCGTTAAGAATATAGAAATGATTACATTGGTTTCTGTTGATAGTATACCGTCTAACCCATCAACAAAACAACAGTCTTGACCAGGCATCATATAGGGGAGAAAAGATGACTCCTTAATAACATGTTCTGACATAATATATGCAATTTGAGTTTATGGTACACGTAATGAGATGGGAAGGATTTGAAAACAAGATAATGTGGGGGGGGGGGGGAAGGAAAATCAAGACTGATGAAAATAGCGACTCAAATACACTGACGTATAAAAAGGAATACTTGACCAAACAGACAGCTATAAATGTACAAGTAATTGACTGCATACCTGTATTGGCAACTTATTCAGTCAGAAAGTATGCATGTGATGTCCTGGAGCAAACTGGCGAAAACGGATTCGATGTGAGAAGCGTCACCATCATGTAGTCTACTTTTCTGGACCCCTGAGTGGAGTTCGACGAGCAAAAACAGAACAAAACAAAACAGAACACATCAAACAGAATAGAACATAAAACACACAAACAAACAAACAAACAAACAAACAAACAAGCATGCAAGCAAGCAAGCAAGCAAACCACCGCTGACAACAAACAAAACAAAATAAAGCAGCAAAACACTTTTGACAATTGCAAAATTTTCTTGAAAAGAATGCATTTTGACAACAAATCATAGGTGCAATGCCTTAAAGGTATTCTTAACCATGTTAACATTGAGAGCAGTGATTTAAATCATGTTTGAGTTATCACATTTGATGCATATGTGTAAGTCAGTTGTATCACAAAACATCCTACCATATAAAAATTTTGCAATATAGCCTAAAATACAAGGAGATGATTATGACAATTTTTTTTTCTCGAAATAAACCATATAACTGTAGATGGTTTATTCTAGAAACAACTTTAGTATAAGTATTGTTCATATTTTGTATATGGTTAACAATACTTAAATAACGTTGATTGTACTGATTAAAATTTTTACATTGGTTGTTTCCTTCCCTAACTCACATTTTAGAACTATTTTGACGCTCTTAAGCTGGGTTTTTGTTTCATCTGCAAAGGTAAATAGTGCCTTTAACTCAAGACATATTGGCATCTTGTTATTTTTAAACCGACGTTTGGGGTTCTCTATTGGCAAAAGTTATTCAGTCATAGTCCAGTCGGGGTGGGTGGTATAACATTATAGTTGAGAGCTGTCATGGGAAGATGAACTGACGAATCAGTGATCATGAAGGGTCAGTATATTTTGTCATATTTGCCAGTGTGATGATGATGATGATGATAATGATGATGATGATGATGATGATGATGATGATGGTGATGACGATGATGTTGTTGATGATGATGTGTGTATATGTGTGTTTTGAAAAAAAACCCAGCAACAACAAAACCCAAAATATATTGTACTGTATGTTAAAATAAAATATGATTTAGCAGCACAAGAGAGAAAAAATGCAGCTGCTTATTTTTGATCATATCAATTTAATTGTTAATATGGACCTGATATCGAATGAAATTCAAATAAAGAATATCATAAAACAAAGAAATGTGGGTGTGTGATGGTGTGTGTGTGCCAATGTGTGAAGTGGTAATGGGGGGGGGGGGGATGCATGGACTGTAAGACATCCAGACAGTGTAACAGTCTTTTTGGTTTCACGATATAATAGAGAATAGTTATTACAGAGGAGGGTGAGAGATGGGTAGGGTCTTGTTACAGAGAGCAGAAGATCGATCATATGCAGCTGCTTTCATTCTTATATCCAGTCGTAATTGGGTTATGGCTAATAGTCCCATCGGCATGACCGTACAATTAACAATGACTACCAAGGACGAGTTGTCCGAGATGGGGGGGGGGGTCATAAGTTTCATCTTATTAAACGAGCGTTTAATTCTTCAGCCTTTGCAGTTTGAATTATTATCAGTAATTCAGTTTAAAATGAAGTTTCATCTTAAAGAAAGAAAGATCTATATATAGGTCTTCATTTTGAGACTGCAGTGTTTGTTGTTTTGAGAGATATGAAATGCTGCAACTTTCGTCACGTTCGTCACATCGTGTCACTATCTGTAATTTCTTGCTTTTTATTTTTAGTCTTTCAATCCAAACCAATATTCTCTCTTCTGGATTTGTTTCCATCATTCTTTTTTTTTTCTGTTAAGTTGAATCGTTACAACACTTTAGTTCAATTATAAATAATCCGGCGTAACTGTGTAAACAAAAAATCAATAAAATATATTGAAATGTTGCCAGCCCTGTGAAATACTGGTACATAGATATCAGCTATCGCGATTTCAATGTTTACTGCAATATCCTATCGTCATCTTTACTTTTGCTTCTTCGTGCTTCACGTATTCGGCAAATGCCATTTGGCAGGGGACTTTTTCTACACACAATTCATTGCTGGCATGCCATGACAATGGCAAGCAGTACAGATTACAGAGCTATGATTAATATTATTGTGGCATTGCTGTTGATGATACAGACAGAAATTCATCATCATTATAATTTTTGTTATCGCTATCATTACCATTTCTATCATTGTTACTAGCGTCGTAGGGATTGGTAATAAATAAGCCAACTTCCAAAACACTTTTTCATACACTTAATTTCATGTGATAGATTTATAGAGATTAAAAGTAATGGCGTAAAAAAGAAAGAACCATCGCAGTTAATATAGACCCTTGAATGGGCATTTATTATATCAACATGACGTCATCATAAGCAGTAGATACTGCCGATGAAACTCGATGTTCTCTTAGACTTAGCATGAAAATGTGTGAGAGTTTATCTTTTTAATTGCATATCATATATAGATGATTTTAAATTCTAAGTGTTTTCAGCATCTGTCTAATAATTGAGTATGGTTATCTCTCTCTCTCTCTCTCTCTCTCTCTCTCTCTCTTATCTATCTATCAATCTATCTATCTATCTATCTATCTATCTATATATATATATATATATCTGTATATCTATATATCTATCTATCTATCTATCTATATATCTATATATCTATATATCTATCTATCTATCTGTATATCTATCTATCTATCTATATATATATATATATTATATATATATCTATTTATCTATCTATCTATCTATTAATCTATCTATCTATCTATTTATCTTTCTTTCTTTCTGTCTGTCTTTCTATCTATCTCATTTTATAATATGTACCGGGCAATATACATATTTTACAAATATAGGAGTGTGTGTGTATACGACTTGAAAGTTTTCTTTTGAATTTGACTGTGATTGATTGATTGATTGATATGAATTTATGATATTATGATGGAAAATGATATAAGATTAATGGTTCGATGTTTGCTTACATAGCTTGCCAGGCAAATCTGTACGATAAAATAATAAAAGTGCGTGAGCTACATTGTCACGAAATGCGTTGGTAGCCTGCTGTTGACACGCGTGTCGCATGTATATTTACATCTGTTTGTTACGCCACTTGTTGTCGCCTATATTGTCCTGGATAATTAATCAATAATCAAAACCGCACTAAGACCTTGATTTTGTGGAACTGTTGTTTGCGCGTTTTGTGTATAACACATTCATTGTATACAATGGCATGAATACATATTCCTCAGGCAAGCGCTGTCGTGTGCACTGATAGTGCAACTTTTGCTTCGATGAATACGCAATACAGACGACATACATATTGCAAATCAAAATCACAAAGATGGATAGTTCGATGCTGAGTTTGTTTACAGCGTTCCAGGCGAATCTGTACAAGAACATGATAAAAGAGCGTGAGGTATAGTCACGTTTTCAGCCTTGCTCGTGTAATAATAGCCCTGGGGGTGATATAGGTACCCGAAATGTTTAACGCTCAACCCCAAAAATAACACCTTCATTTTAGAATATCTAACCACGCGCAGTAATTACAGAGATGTGTTGAATGTCAATGGCGAGTAACAATTAATTCCTTCATCCGAACACATGGTCTATAATGTGGTTTGCTGTTGAGTGGGACTGGAGTTGATTGGGAGCGACATGGGCACGTTCGATATGGGCGGTGCTGTGATGTCGTTTTTATGACGCGTGCCGCGCTGAAACGCCCGCACGCCGCATAGCCACCTGTCTGGTTAAGAGGCCGCGGTTTTTGCACGAGCGCGAGCGAACAATGTCCATGATAAACCTGATGCCCTGCTCATCGGGATGGTGAGCCGGGCTGGTCTCGGCGAGTACGAGAGCACTCATAGAGAGTCACCGAACCTTCAGCAGCATGGCTAGAAATTATACGGTCATTTATCACCAAAAAAAAAAAAAAAGTGGGGGCATGCAGACAAAATTGAAAACAAAATGATAAAGTTACAGTGCTTGAAATGACTTAAAATGTGGGCAAACGGGACAGCAGAATACGAAGTCACTGTTTGGGCTTTCCAGTTTGAACACAGGTACTATAACAAGATTGTTTATTTCATTCGAGGTCATACAATGAGAGAAATCTTATTAAGTTTTGAACACGTATAAAGTAAAGCTATAGGGCGTGGTCAAAGCAAATTGACAGTAAAGCCTACCATTATAAACTTTCTACTTTTGTTGCATAAACCCTCTTCTTTAAGGGTGCATTCTATATTTCAACTATCCTCTGGCTTTCGGTGAATTATACCCGTTACATTTTATTTTTGCAGACTTTTCATACTGTTTATCTAAACAATTTTTATTACTGAATAAAACATGTAAGAATTGAATTAAATGTATTGTATTGTATTGTATTGTATTGTATTGTATTGTATTGAATTGAAATTGAATTGAATTGAATTGAATAACAAAATCATCAATATCAATATATGTTTTAAGACTATATCAACCTCTTATTATCATTTGTGGTAGAAAAAGAAAATAAAGAGGAGATTGGCTATGTTTTTGTAGAGGAAAGTGTACTTTGATGAGAAAAAACGAAAAGAAATAATGTTTTCACTGCAAATACTTCTTGAAACGTCAAACTAATCACTGTGCATTGCAGAGATTTGCACTATTAAATATAACTTGCTGCGATTAAACCATAGTTAGATATATAACCTGCAATATGTGAGTGGCCAAAAAAAGTTTTAGTTTTTTTAGGATTCCCTGTGTTCCTGGACAAAATTTTTGCTTCAAAAGTTGATGTGAGTTTTCCATGATAGGTTGCTATCGATGTAAAGTCCTCAAAAGTTGGTACTGTCAACTCGGGTTAAATTGATATCATTGATCTTAACATGATCACGAACAACTTGCAGAGAATAGCTGAATAGCATGTGATGTGTTTTGTCAACATTTAATGATAACTTGTTGGCACAAATTCTGCACTAAACAAGTTTCATTTTATCATCTGAAATACATCTAAGCCGCTTTAGGATTGCGATGTGACAGAAATAAATTTGAATCATCAGCGAAACAAATAAATGAAAGAATCTGTGACGAATTTTGTATTTATTTAGAGGTCACGATGTACAAATCGAACAAAAGAAGAGAACCCTGGGGGACACCACAAGAAATGGACCTCATACTTTATTCATAACCATTTATGCAAACAAATTGTTTTCTGTTTGTGTGGTAGTCTCTAAACCACTCTAAAGCCCTTCCACGGATGCCGTATATGTTTGCACTTGGTCTTCACGCTGTTTTATAGTTTATTTCATCGCTACATTACACTGCAAAAAGTCCGGTGTTAAATATGAAACACCGAGCTGGTGTTAAATTTCCGGTGCTCATTCATGGTGTTAGATTAACACCTCCAGGTGTCATTTCAAAATATAAAATTGCTTTTTGAATAGTTTCTTAGTTACTGCTCTTCTTGTTAATTTTGAATTTCAACAAGACGATAAAGAATTTTCCGATAAAGTACTTGATTTTTGAAAAAAATGTGTAAACACATTTACACCACAGTAACACCAGTTGGTGTGGTCTCCTATTGAAGCTGGACGGGTGTTACCATTGAAATTAACACCACCAATATCAAATCAACATCATGCGGTGTCATTATTGAATTAACTCTAGCGCAGTGTCAAAAATATCACCAGCCACAGTATCAAATTAACACCACGAAGTGCCAGGTGAACACTTTTTAACACCGTCACAATACATTTTCTACACCTGTGGGTGTGGTCCTCTATTGAAGCTTGATCGGTGTTAGATTTAACACCATGGTAACACCGATGTTTTTACAGTGTATCAAGGCGTATATAGAGACACATTCGTGTTCATATTACATTCGGTTGTCCGAAAGAAACGCAGAAATAAAATGGGATCAAATGAAATAGAATGTGCTACCACGTGTAGGGCCAGCGTTGTGTTTGTTGCTACTGTATAGATGGAAAACGGTATGACAATGTATTTAGTATATACGTGGCTTATATCTTTGCGTTGTAAATTTTAATCGCAGTAAATGATTTTTCATGTTCTCTCTGTAAAGGAAGAGTAGAAAGAATACTGAACTGACTGATCATTTATCATATCAAACTGGACAGAGAGAAAGAAGGGGAAGAAGAGAATAACATTAAACAAAATAGATTTAGAAAAAGTTAGGTATCTCCGCTGGTCTAGATGTAGCTCTCAACGTTACCATGGTTACAGAGTGAACACAACTTCCATCACGGGCGTTATATAAACGGATATACAGCTGATGATGTCTTGTAATGGTTCGAAAGACCATTCAAACATCACTTCAAACATACCTTGCCGACAACGACAGACTAAAACCCCCCGACACAAACGCATCCTCCTATTTTTCCCATCTACGCGAGGTAAAAGAACGAGGCGTGAGAATCTTGGAACTCATTCCCCTCCTCCTTTCTATTTTTCAAATCTTCAGTCTTCGGACTCCATTGTCCGGTGTAGCTGACCATCCGGCTGAGTTCGTGGGAAAAAAAAAGAGAAGAAAAGAGAAACCACGACGCAATGTCCGAGTAGGTCCGCACAAGATTCCATTGTCTCACGCACCCTATTGTCTTCTATGCGTACGGACTAAAAAGCGCGTTCGAGATGCTGAGCGAACCGCTCTTCGCGAACGAAGAGTTGCATCTTTTCAAAGGCGCGACTCCTATTGTTTGGTGACTTATATACCTGGTTCAGAGGTATCTGCATCCTTTATTGTTTTGGTCCGTCCGTCGTGATTTTATCCCGTGAGAAAGCCAGTCGTGGTCTATTCTTGTATGCATTCCTGTAAAGGAAGACGCAGATCGACTATTTTTCGTAGAGGGCTATTGAATATGGAACAAACCTCGAATTGAACGTTCAAGTATGAATGAATCATGGACCTGGGAAACGTCTAGCTAGTGACAATTGCAAAACGTTGCGGTCGAAAATAGTAAGGTTTAACCCGTGTGAGAAATACATGACACGGGAAATCACATGAACTTAACCCACAGATCGGACAATCCAGTGTTTTGAAACGGTTGTTATTACGTCACAAATAACCGCTGTCTTACACACAAGAGATGACTTCTGTAATTTTGAAAATCTTTCTTCCCTCATTTTGTTTTTCTCACGCTGTGTTCATGTATTCACAGTATATATACTAACGGGTAAGGATCATGCATGAGAAGTTGAAAACATTTTGATCGCCTTATAAGTCCCTTTTATCAGAGGATCGTACTGGTGATATGGCGTTCCCGGTGTAGGTTTCTGTGACTGGTCCTCCGTTCATCTCTTGACGACGATGTAATAGTTGAGTAAGGCATAAGGTTTAACCCTGTTCTTTCCTATTGATATGCGCTGAAACTCGCGGAAGTCATGCGGAATGATGTTCACTGTTATTGCACTAGTACTTCTACCACCACTAACAATGATGATGATTAATATTACTATCATTATGATGAACAATCAAAATAATGATAATGATAATCAGAATTATAATCATTATGATAGTTATTATTATTATCCTTATAATGATATAATAATAGTAATAATAATGATGATGATGATGATAAGAATAATGATAATAATAATAATAATAATAATAATAATAATAATATTAATGATAATAATAATAATAATAATAATAATGATAATAACAATAATTATAATAATAATAATGATAATAATAATAATAATAATGATAATAATAATAATAGAATATTACAAATTCATTTAAAATGATTTGAAGTGAAGAAGCGACAGTGCATGAACATACCTCTGGACTTAAATAATGACGGGTCATTCATATCACCCCCTTCGACCCCCCCCCCCCCTTCAGATGCAAAGTTAACTCTTTAGTGTTTTTGAAAACAATTTTCAACAATGCTAAAGTTATTCATGTTTTTAACGATAATGACTTAGCTAATGAGGGAAATGGTGGGACATACATTCACGTACATGCTTACCGGCACTTGAATTATTATTAATCTTAACATCAATGTTATACCCTCTACCCCAACCCCAGCTCTTCAAAACCCTTCTACACCTCCGTTTAAGGACTGTGTGTTGCTAACTTGTATGATTATGACTACGATATTTCATTCGCGAAATTCCTACGTCGATCGTCCCGATCGCCGCGTGTGTCCAATTGTTCAGTCCGGTCCCGACACGCGCCGCTCACACTCACCCAACACTACGGCGCCGGACTACTGCCCAGATTTCGGCGGGCACGTCTCGCTGAGACCGACATGTACGACGCTATGCAGGGCTCCCCAAACCAGCGCATTGTTAAGACTGGAATATGAGGAAGCGTGTACACCATTTGATATAATTACACATGCTTGCAACGTACTTCCATGATTATAACGACGCTTACGATATACGTAACTGTAAAGATAAATTGACTTTTATTTAAAAAATGAATAAATTGATGAGTGTTCACACCTATATTTTTGTCTAAACATTCTTGTCCACCAACACCGTGTGTCTATTTTACACTCTTTTACACTATATTGTACCATATTGACCTACCACAATATTGCATTGTATGATTGAAAGCAAAAGTGGGGCAAATTTCAACTCAATCACTTAAAACATGTTTGATAAATCTATCATGTTCTTTCAAATATTTCTATTGTGAAAGAGTTGTATCATAATACTTCGTTGCTTCGCCTGAAAGCTGTAGAAATAACTTAAAAAAGAAAATCAGCAGTACAAAAAAAAACTGTACAGAAAATGGATGATGCGTATGCAAACTCTCTAACGTGTGTCAATTTGCCTTCTGTTCTGCATTTATTTATGTATACTAAAGTACCTTATACCCCTGATTATACTCGCTGTAGAGAATATAACATCACATAAAGTTATGTGATTTCCGACCACCTTCGAGTTTTCACTCCGATACGAGCTCTCAAGGGGCTAACATGCCTTGTCAAGAACTTGCTTGATAAGAAGTAGTTCCCAACACGGATGTTATCGTCAGTTTGTGCTCTCTGCTTCAGAACATCCTGAATTTGATGAGGAACGATAGGAATGGAACTTCGAACGGAAGTATAAGAGAGCAATAGATGAGTGACGGAAACGAGAAGAGAGCTCGCGCAAAATGAACAATTTCCTTAATTCATTTCATCTCGTTCATTTTGTGCGTTCTCTCAATTTGAGGACCGTTTTAAGGCTGATAATGATAATCAATGATCTTAAAGGATATCGATGAATTGGGACAGATTCTTGTAAGAGCATGGATGATAAAACTATTAAGTGATTGAGGAATCCGTTCATGATATCCTTATGTACTGCGCTTTTCTGATTAATCATAGTTCTTTGTTGATGAGCAGAGCGTTGCGATTTCAACTTCCTCATATTCCTTTATTTCATTGCCGACAGATTAGAAAATTACAGCACAGAATTTGCGTTTACAAAGTTATGTTATCAATGATTCTCATTTCATATAAGAAGGGAAAATAATATAGTGTATGCTGGAAACATGATCATGATATAATGTGACTTTAGTTCTTAAAAGGTTATGATCTTGTGGAAATGAATTGTGAGAGGATGTCATGTTCTAGTTCGACACAAAACGTTTAGCAACGAAAGGTTGGCCATCCGGAAGCTGTAGAAGAAGCCGACATGACCATGGAAGTATGGCGTGCACATGCCATATACAAGTTCGAAAGGTATAGCATCACTACATCAGTTTTTTTCTTAATATTGTTGGAGAAGCTGGTCTTCTGAACCACACAAAACGTCAATTCCAGCCGATTTATACTCACTTAATTTTTTCCACCTCCCACTCTGATCAAAAGTAAACAAAATGCGACGCTATCAAACCCATATGAATAGAATTCTAAGAGAGAGAGAGAGAGAGAGAGAGAGAGAGAGAGAGAGAGAGAGAGAAAGAAAGAGAAAGGGAAACAATGGCAAAACATATTCTTGTTCAACACAAAACTTTAAAAAAAAAAGTGATGCTTTATGATTAGAAGATTGTATCTATGCGCCCACTCGTAGAGTGCGCGCGGAAACAAAGCACATACAATATCTATCATTTTCACTAATGAATGGAAGACCTAGATGCGGGCATCACAACATAAAAAAAAAGTTTTAAAAATCTCAAATTACAGCCGTGGCCAGACCACTGCATGCAACCATAAAATTTTGCATCGCAGGGAGTACACAGATAAGGCGTAGAGCTCTGTCTACACGGCAGAGAAGCTACCAGGATAAAAAAAAAATTGTAGGAAAAGTAAAGTAAGAAAAAAATGGTCTCTTTGGAAAACATGAGGGCATATCTTTCTCTGGTCGCTTGCTCCATGAGCAATATCATTTTACAGCAACGGACCCGGTGATTCCGGAACTAGAGGAATGGCCAAAGTAATGGAGGCTAGGATCCCAACGTCCGCGACGCTCCCGAATAATTAGTAGTCGCTCACTGGAATCAAGCCATGTTCGACAATAGTGTTTGGAGTACAATGGAAAAGGGTCGAGCCACTATTACGCTGTTGCTTTAAGACTTCTATAATTCGCTTTCATTTCATTCCATTTCATTTCAACATATCTGAATGAGGGTGCTGAAAGATTATAGGGACTTGTTGAGGGAAGTCAATGATATCAAGGTGGAAATTCAGGATTTCCGATTGATAACAACATTTTGGTCTTCGAAACTATTTTGGATCTTTCTCGAGCTTGGGTCCTTTGTTCGCTTTTCCCCTCGCTTCGTTATTATCACACTAAAAGTTTAAGTGTATTTTTTTGTTGCTTTCCTAGAAAACGGTAGGTTGGTATACCTTATGTTGGCATGGTAGGTACTTCAGGAGACGAAGGTAGAAAAGAATGAAGGAAAAAAGAAGAAGGCGGAGAAAATGGGGAAGAGGAGGGTGAAGGAGAAGAAGATCGTGTACATCACCACTATTTAATTTAAGAATACATCGCAGTCGCTGCCTCGTCAATGCGTAAATCATAACTACGTGCGAAACCGTCATGATGTTACTATAGGTAGGCCCTATAAACAGTAAGAGTCGCATGATTAACAGACCCGAAGTGCAAAGACATATTTCGGAGATGCAAGATCATAGTACAAA
The DNA here is from genome assembly GCF_040938485.1 of Diadema antillarum. NCBI lineage: Eukaryota > Metazoa > Echinodermata > Echinoidea > Diadematoida > Diadematidae > Diadema > Diadema antillarum. The sequence goes on from NW_027270895.1 coordinate 742,770, forward strand.
TAGTAATCTTTCTATACGCAACATTCGTTATACCGGTGGGTTTATGATTGCTAGAATTCGAAACAATGATTTAAACGGTGTGCTTGTATTTCATACCATATAATGATTATCTTTTCTTGCGACAACACGAGAAAGTGACAATTGAATACGTCAGAATGAGAAGAAATTATGGAAGTGTTATTTATTATATCAATAATCCTATTCGAAATGTCAGCGTTCAGGATTGAAAGCAGTGTTTTTTATTTAAAATGGAAGGAAACGCGAAACACTGTTGGATGTACACGGAAAGATGAGAAGTAGGCATAGGATGTAGGAAGTGTTCAGTAGAGCAAAATGACACGACTGTTTTCAAACTATTTAATATAAAAATCTGTTTTTTTAGATACAAGTTCGCTTCTTATCCTATACACTTAGGACTTTTTTTTTCTCGAAATGGTCATCGCAGCCGGGTCGAGGAAAAGGATTATGGGTTAATGGGGAATGTATCTTATTGCAAAAAGGACAGGATAAACAAAGGGGTCGGCATGTTCTGCGAATATTCTGCGACCGATCTCAGATAGCTGGATCCGAGCCTCTTCGGTTAGCAATAAATTATCTGCAGTTCGATCACGGATTTGAGGATCCGGTTCCTTGAACGAATACGACATCTCTACGACGCAGCACGACGGCCCTTTCGGTGTTTTTTGCTTTTGTTTTTGCTTTTGTCTTTGTTCGGTCTTGTTTTCTTTGTTTCCAAGACTTCGATAATTTGGTCTCATCTACACATATACATTGACAGCACGGGCGTTATCTTGAATTAAAAGCACAGTTCCATATCAACGTCGGCCGAGAGGGTGTTGAAAAACACACATAAAATTAAAATGCGGTGCAGCAGACACAATGAGCGTTGTCGCCGAAGTTACTCTATATAAAGTAGGTGTGAAGTGAATGGTGCTATGGCATTACCTCTGAACTACCAGCTACAGCAGAACAAGCAAAAACGTAGTCAAAGAAAATTATTCGTTTCATCCTGAATTCATTTGGGCGTTTCGTCGTTTTGAGAGTGTTTTATAATTATAAGATGAAAAATTAATGATTTCAAAAAGTCGAGATATATCGAAACAGATGCTTGGAAGGAGGTGGATGCTAGAACTAACATAGCTGATATATGCTCTCTGCTAGATGTTGAGATTTGTGTACATTTTGTTTGTTTATTTATTTGTTTGTTTGTTCGTTCGTGCTTTTTTTGTTGTTGTTGCATCATCTCACTGTACGCCAATCGTCTTATACAGCATTGTATAGGGTTGTTTGCACTGCACTATGGAAGAGGACAGATGAATGTCAAGTTGAAGTGAAAGTGTATTTTCTTGTTGAAATAGTGATAATGATGTTTAGAGCAAAACTCATTTGAGGCTACAGGAAGAGAATAAGAGAGGGGGGGGGGAGGAGAAAAATGTTGATTGTTCTTGACGAGAGTTCTGGGAAACATGACATTGTCTGATAGAAGGTTGGGCGGAGCTCCAGCGACCTGGTTAAGGGCGGTCGGCGTCGACCGCCTTGTGGCTATTTATGTTTTATTGTCTGTTTGCTTGCTTTGTTTTTAGTCAAGCAAATTGATCAAATATTTAAATTACTGTTTTCTTGTTGGTGGGTCAAACTACTTCTCTGTGATGTCGCGTGTGTTGGGAGAAAATGAGCAAACCCAATAGTGTTATACTTCATAACACTGTAGAACATAACAAGAACTTTTTCCAACCACGTCATCCAATTCAATGTGATCATTACGTGCGTATTGGTCTCAGGCAACATTTCGTACACTTGCTAGGATTTAATAATCTGGAAAAAATGTATTTCGTGAATGTCTGATAATCTTCTTTTGACGTAAACACACAATATTTGTCATTCACTAAAAATGTTGTGGAACATTCTACAGTCAGTTTGCAGTGTGCAGCCGTTACACCACGTTGATGAAATAAACTTCTATACAAGACAACCGTAAACTACATGTAGCTTTTTGTAATGTTCAGATTTCACTATGAAAAAAACCTGGTTATTTAGACATTCAGTGTGTAAATATATCTTTCATCCCTTGTCTTTTTCTTTGGGGGAGGGGGGTGGGGTTTCCCATCGTGAATGTTTATGTGCATGACATTCTACGAAAGTCCATGAAAAGCCCACGATACATCCTCATCGTGCTCATGGCGAGATCATCCCAAAGTCGGCAATCGAAAAATTCGAAGGGTGGTCTGACGATGATTGTCTAAACTAATGCGCTAATGATTACCTTCTTTTCAAAAAAATAAACGGGTAAAAACACTGACCATGAACCCGAAGATACCCACCTCCATTCTTCATGTGTGGGAGCCAGTACAATTCTTTCATGTCCCCCATTATGAAAAATCCGTTTTCACACCTTCGGTTTTTTAGAAGTTTTGCAAGAAGCTGCCCGCACAAGAACCGTGTAGGACGTGTGGCGACAGAATTCCCACACAGACAATAATCTTGGTGCATGCATGTGAGAACTTTTTCTTGAATTGTACCTAGATTATGGGGTTGCATTCACCATCTCCCTTGCCAATGACGCATACATCTCCATTGCACATCTGTTTCTATTCATTTAGAAGACAGTTAATGTCTTCCAAGTTCTCCAAGAAAGATTTGCATGTAGGCCTATACCTTGTTGTTTAAGGTCGTTCGGATTTCCGTTACGTAGAGACCCCCAAATCAGCGACAAAAATACACACACCCTTCGAGTGTTGTGTATATATGTTGATATTATTGTACATGTATATGCTGTTATATATGATGCCGTACGTTATGTGTATATCTTATTTCATTTAATGGCGATTGAAGCATTGTGTGTACGCAAACTATATCCGTGCTCACTGCGTGTGTATGCGTTTTGAGGTATAGATACAACAAACTTTCCCATTCAACAGACTGATGCTACATAATTGATATGAGAGCACCTGTACGACAGCGGTTTTGACAGAGGAAATGCGTTGCCATAGAAACGTACTATTCACAGACTTAACAAATAAATCTTTAGTTCCAGTATAAATCTAATGGAGAATGCTGCACACTTTTCGAGATCGCACTGGTTCGCAAAGACCAAACAATGGCGCAAAGTAGTTGCTGAAAACCACAAACATACGTTTAGTCATTCATAAAACGGCCGTGATAATGATAATGTTCTTTGGAAATATACCTCGATTTCATGTCAGAAATGGACAGATAACACATTGCTCTTCAAGCGCTTTTCTTGTCTAAGCCAGTCGTCTAATTATTTTCTACACGATGCCCCTCCCTTTTTTTCAATAAGGTAACTTCTCCACAGACACTTGAACTGCCAGATGGTGAGATCAGTTACGAAAATGGTATTGTTGACAAAAAAAAAAGTTTCAATGATTTTGGAAGCCTTAATGGTGAGAAAGTTAAAAGTCTGTGTATCTATATAAAATAGAGGTGAAAAGAAGAGATTCATTTTGTGAATTGATGACCATGCCCCCCCCCCAAAAAAAAGACAAAAAACAAAACAAAAACAAAAACAAAAACAAAAACAAAAAGATGAAGAAGAAGGAAGGAGAACAAAAAAAAAACAACAACAAACTTTACATTCAAGGGTACGATTTCTGCTATAGTATCTCAGGTATAAAATATGTCTATCCACCGGTTTGATCAGTATTTTTTTAGAGACAATAATTTAATTGTCTTGATCTAGTAGCCAATATAATGCAAGATGGATTGAGCTTTCAGAAAGCTCCTTAATTGCCTATTTTTCTTTTAACTGAATTCGTTAATTTGTTACATATTATTGTAAAAGATTACAGTCCCTGATTTTCCTCTATCCCTCTGATTCTTTTTAGTTTGCAAATTTGGTAACGTTATCAAGTTCAATCCGATAGGTCTGAAATAATTTATAAGATATACAGTGAAATGCATAAGGGTCAATGCAATACAGTAATAATAATGACTTTGCCATCTCTTGGAATATGTTCAAGTTCTTGTGGTCTAAACCTTAAAAGACATAATTTACTATTAGCACATGAAACAAAAACCAGTGTTTTAAAAATAATAGTTCTAAAATGTGTGTTAGGGATATATAGAAACAACCACTGTAAAAATATGATTCAGCAAAATCGATGTTAAGTATTGTTAAACATACAAAATGTGAATAATAGTTATAATAAAAATGCTTCAGACTAGTAAAACCGTTTACATTTACGGTTTATTGAGACGTCTATATCTCCTTATATTTTAGGTTTTATCGCGAAAATTTGTATATGGTAGGATGATTTGTGGTACAACAGACCTATACAATAATATGCATTAAATGTCATATCTTGAAATCTTTTTATATCACTGTTCTCAAAGGTAAACAGGACCTTTAACACTATGTGGATGGACTTTGTTGAATGAGTTCGAGCATGTAGAATTATAGAGGACCTGCAGAAAATGAAGGCTCTTAATACTGTAAAGATTATCCAGCGCTTTGCTAATTGACATTTCCTTAATTCAAATGAAAGACAACACAAGATATTGTCCAGATGGATTGGAAAATTGTATTTGTCATTTTAAAGAGATCCAGAAAGGCTTCTCTTGTAGTGAAGATGATTTTGTCCTTATAGGGAGCAGGAAAGGCTAGTTTTTAGCCTTCTCTTTTTAGTGTTCTCTGCTACCAACAACTGGTGTGATCGTTGTTTGGGCTCGGACTCACATATCTTGTTGCTAGGAAAAGGTGGCAGGGGCTTTATGAAATGTGATACAAAATTTTATTGTACTGTAAATTTTGATTAGGCGATTCTTTTCTCCACTTCATTCTGCCCATGTGATGAATGTATAATGCATTCAGAAGGCTCTCATTTCTGATCAGCCATTTTCTTCCAGCATGATGTAGCTCGGCAAGCACAATTTTATTAACGTCCAGAATGAGAACAATATTTGCAACAAGCTACAACGAAATCCCACGGTTTCATGAACCAAAACCATTCGAGTCCGTCTTCGCAGCATGCGTAAGTGGGTGTTACTCCTGACCAATGGGGAAGCGGAACGGAACATTTACGGCTGATTTTGGCACGCGCACTGGGCATAACTTCCCCATCCTCGCGTGTCGGTCACACTTAAAAGAACTCTAAGCCCCGCCCTTCTATTTTGTCCAGTGGGCGACAAGCGTAGGGCGTACTAGCCATTGAGATTAAAAAGCCTATTGTTGTCTGCTCGACTAGAGTGTTAATCCGTGTTCCCATTTCCACGCTCTCCCTCCCCCCCCCCCCTCCCCTTGGTGGTGGTGTATAAAGAGGGTGCCCTGTCCGGGATGGCTGATTACTTGGAGTCGAAGAGATCCAGCGAAGGGGATCCGGCTCACCCTCCAATCGCCTCACCTATCAACCCAGTCCCAGAGAGGCAAGAATCACCACCCCTCCTGGATACCGAACCATCTCTATCATCTCGGCTATCCCCTACTCGGCCATCTTCTGCATCACCCATACCACCACCTGCTGCGTCATCCCCCCGGGCATTACCCTCTCCAGTCGAGCGGAAACCCTTGTTGCCTCTATCGCCGGAGACCACGTCGAGCGCAACTCCGTCGGCAGCTCCTCACTCGAGCGCAGAGTCCTCCGTCGTTCAGTCTTCGTGGTCGTCCGCCCGGACGTCGATCAGCATGGTGCAGAAAGTCACGCCCAAGCACGAGATCGTGAGCGCGGCTGCGGTGGCCGCCTGTGTGGTCAGCGCACCGGCGACCGTACCAAAGTCGTCGGCTTCTACTCGCTGGCAGGACAAGGGAGCGAAGGGTCGCAGCAAGAGTGACAGAGACGACTGGAAGAAGGCTAAGAAGCTCAAAGTTGAAAAGGTACATTTCTGTCGCTTATTGCTTAAATCGATCTAATTTCATGATTTTCCCTCCCTTTCCGACCTTCCCTCCATTATACTCAATACATGTATTTTCTCATTAGCGCTTTATCTTTATCAGCTTCTAAGATTCACTTTTGTGCCTAAAGAAAGTTCGGTATTTCATTTTGCGCGAGTCTGTTTCATGGGAATGTTCCTTGCGAAATGATGACAAATTTGACGTGGTGTGACACCAATGGTTATTAATCAGTCATGATACAATCATTGATATCTGTCTATAGGTTAAAGCCCTTGACTAATATTTGCAGATGAAAAAAAAAATCCTAGCTTTTGAGCTTCAAAATGGTTCTAAAATGAGATTTAGGGATAAAAACGACCAACATGAAAATGTTGATCACTGTAATCAATGTTAAGAATCAATTATACAACATGTGAACAAGAGTTTTATCAAAAAAAAATTTCTAGAATAAATCGCCACGTTGACCGTTTGTTGAGAAATTATTGATATCTCCTTATATTCAACGCTTTATTGGGATTTTTTGCTTGTTTGTACGGTATACATGTAGGGTTCTTTTGTGATACAACTGAACTATACATATGCATCAAATGTGACAATTCGGACATTTCTTCTTTTTTTTTTTAAATTGCTGCTCCCTATGTTAAATGGTGGCTTTAAATGTGTCACTAATATAATCATTGCACTCAAATTGTCCAGGGATAGCCAAATGAGCATTTCATTTTCTAGTATTTAGACAGCATATACAATGTATCGCAAATTGAGCAGTTTCTCATTTTTTTTTCTTTTTATTCTCAATCTATTTGTCGATCAGTTCGATGACTTCCAAGAGTGGATCGATGGTGACCTCACAATGCGCTACCATCCCAAAGATGTAGACGCCCGCAAGCATCTTAGTGGGTGGGCCATGCGCAACACGAACAACCACAACAAGAAAGTTCTGAAGAAATCCTGTCTCGGTGAGTCTAACTTTCGATCAACTTCGTCTGTATGATGTGTGTGTATCGTGCTAATATCGCTAGTCTTTCGATCATTTCATTGCATCAACGACGTCAAGAATTCGCCATGTTATTACTCACAAGTGCAAGAGAACCATCAGCAAGCTTTATTTTCTGTGAAGTCCATGATGCCCAGTTGTCCTAAGATTTTGCACGGTGGCAAAAAGGTGTAAAAGAACGAAAGAAGATTTTATTTAGTACTGAGTAATAATCTTTAAAAAAGGACATTCACATAGCATAATATCGTGTGCCAAGAATCTCGCCATAAGTCAACACCAGACTTTCTCTAATTTTCGTCACAAATTATTGTTGAGACCAATGAGATCAAAGAAGAAGGCGTTTTTTTGTTTGTTTCAAAGATTCTAACGAAAGGGAAAGTAATCGTCTCGTGTAGTTTGAATATAGATTTTCTGGTTTGCCCACCGTTACCTAAAATCGCACTCTAGGAATATTCCCATACCCATTTATTCATGGTTGCAGCTCTACTATTCCAAACTTTAAGGTATTCGTGGGACTGTGTACGCAGGCTAAGACAAGATATAGCGTTTACACGATTAATCACATTAAACACAATGTACAGGGCACAGTACTATTTATCTGCCATTCTTGGACTGTATCAGTCGGTACTCTTGAAGATTTTCTTGTTGTGTCTGGGAGAAGGACTGGTCAGTCTGAGTTTCTCACGGTCAGGGAAGTCGGACCTTCTTTGAAACTCCTTTCATGCGGAACGGACAGGGAGCGCCCTTCAAACGAACAAAGAGCGCCCTCAAAGCCCATTCATGTTGGGCAAGTTCAAAGACTGAAAAGGCGCCTTAGAATCTCGGTTTCTTCTTTTTCTCTTTCATAATAGCATTGTGTCTCTCCCTTCACCTGGCGCATACAAAAGCGTGAGAACCGGGAACCTCTAAAACCGTTAAGGGACCCTAGGAAGCACTATTCACTGTTGTTTCGTTGTTTTCGAGTCTTTCTCCTTTTGTTATCAAGGATGCGATACTCAATAATAGCATGTGGTACAACACACATCAGCTTTGTCCAATTTTGCAAGTCGTTATAATAGCTGATATGGTGCGACGGTTAGTCAAGATGTGTCACAATTGGTAGGTTTGTTTATATGAATTCGATTCGGCGTTTCTTACATGTCTCATGAATGCTTGCCCTTAGAGAGCTACCAAGAAGATGTAACCATAGCAACTCAATTGAGTCGAGATTCTTTATTGACTGGCTTGTTTCGGGAGCCATTGCTGTAGCGGGCACTTTCTTTGGTGAACAGTCTTTGGGACTTTTCATACACACTGACTCAAAGATCCTGAAGATTTTGAAGTCTTATATAGTAGTCCAGTCTTTGTTAGGTTTGGCACATTTTCGCAATATTGTGTAGCAAACAAACAAGTGTTTGTAAATTTTAAGATGTGCCAATAGTCTGGCATGATCATCCTTTTTGTTTTTCTTCATTTACGAGTTAGATCTTCATTTACGAATTAGATCTGCTTATAATCATATACGATACTTCCAATATATACATAACGTCTTATACTTTTTCTGTCCTTGTGCATTTTATTTTCACCGTGATAAAGCAGCATTCTTTATTTCTTGCGCTGCTCCTTTTCCTTTTTTTTTAAATTTACAGTGCATAGACCTTGCCAAAGATGCATTAGATAAAATTGTCATTTATTAGTATCGTCTTCATAACCACGTGTCATTCTCAATTCTATGTATCATTATAAGTACTGTAACATTGTCGGACACGAAAATAATTAATCGATCTCTTCTTCTTTGTTCTTATCCCAGGGGTGTTCATCTGCTCAAAGCAGTGCCGGACCAGCACGGGCGATATCGTCACCGTACGCCCGGCCACCTCCGATAGAGCCCGCCGTAAGCAGGCGGACAAGAAGTGCCCCCGGACGGGCTGCGACGGGAAACTCGTTCACCAGATCTGCGCGGGGAAAAGCGGATATCCGGTCACGCACTTCTGGCGAGTCACGGGTAAGTTGTGATGCAGGAACTAGGAACTCATCTATCAGTGTTCATTCCCCTTAGGTTTCTTCTTCACGTATAGTTTGATTTCCCGTCTTCAGTTAAGTGGATGCATTATACAATGCGTTACTGCTAGGAGAGAACTGAATAATAATCAGTTTCGTCAAAACAAACAAACAAACAAGTGTCCCTTCATCTTCATACATTTATGTTATAGGTCGATTTTGCGCATTATTTCCTCTTTGTTCAGTTTCATCATCCACTTTTTTTTTGTCAGACATGACAATGATATAGACCTACACTGTATTTTCGTCTTAATGTTGATGACAGCTTAAACCGAAATTGAATGATATATTGCTTTGAGGGGACCTTGTGTTCGATTTGTAGAGAGTGTGTGATACGATGTTGTAGAGTTGTTGAATCCACAATCATTCACTGTCAACTTATACCCTCAATGGAAGGATTTTTTTTTTTTTTTTTTACCGCGGTAACAACTTAAAGCATATTGACATCGAACGGACGCACACACACACACACACACACACACACACACACACACGTATGGCTGAATGTTAATAAAAAGAGTTGGCGAGCTAATACCGTACGCCACCATTACGTGTGGACACGTGGCGAGCTGGTGGCGTGCTAAGAGCAAGTAACTTGATAGCGGGCGTGGGCATAATTCGTGACGATAACTCGAAATTTGTATGTTGCTGTAGCATGCATTCCGCCGCTCTCTCATCTGGGTTATACTCTATAAATATACCACTTGAAGCTTTACTACTGCACGGTGTTAAAAGGAATAATAAAGAAACTGTAATGGGAGGGTTAAACAGAAATATGCATGTTACGAATTGGACGGTAATACCATTTACAAGACAATGATTATTACCAGGGAGGTTGCATCCTCTTTTAATATCCTCACTGAGTTAGTAATTTAATATTATGCATTTGTCCTTTTTACGGAAATGTATTGAATTCCTCACACGAGATTTGATGACGAAAGTGCATCCTGATTTATCATGATACAATAATTTTGTTATGACATGATCTGTTTATAGTGTGCTTCAGTTTCAGCGTTTCACATTTTGCTCGCATAATATAACAAACATTCACTAAGTTTTACATCGCAGTTTATAACGAACGAATGAACAAACAAACAAACAAATAAACAAACAAACCCATATATATTATCATTATAATGCTTATGATGATGATGATGATGATAACTATGAAATTGATGATGAAGGTGATGATGATGATGATGATGGTGGTGATGATGGTGGTGATGATGATGAAGATGATGATTAATGTTCTCACTGTTATCATTTCAGACACGGTTATCCTCTTCCAAGCCAAGGGCATCCACGACCACCCAAGGCCTGACGTTGTCAAGACAACGTCCCAAGCCAAAATGGCGCTTCTGGAGTACCATCGCACACACAGACACGAGAGGCCGAAGGAAATCTGCAAGAAGGTGGTTAGTACTGAATTTCCCTCTCTTCGTTCATTTTCTTTGACTAATTTTCGTATTATTTTCATGCATTGGTATCTAAAATTCAGTAATATGGAAATAATACGAACGGTATAATCCCAATACACTCATACACTTTAAAGAGGTGTTATATAACATCGTTATTCACCCACTGATGCAGCTCTATCAATAAATAACGTGTGAATAAATGCACCGTGTTTAAGGGCATTTATATATTAATGTTTCCTTCTCGGCTATGCTTGTGTTACAAAATGAAGACATCAAAGAAACATTACACCACCAATTACTGTAATAATAATTAGGGTTCATCTCTAGGTCATCGCTAATTGATATTTCACAGTTGATATACTTTTTTTTCTTGGTTACATTACCCTTAGAAATAATTACAATATAATGTATCATATTGAGACCAGTCATAATCTTACATATTGAAGTATCCAAAGTATATTTGTTGGCATTGGAGTGAAGTAAGGAGTGTTTAGATACGCACTAAAGTTCGTCGTTTTCTTGCCAACCTTACAGGGCGTTCACATTCACAAGTCGTTCAATCGCGTGGACCGCGTTGCGCGGCAGCTGCGGGAGGTGCAGAACACCGATGGGGGAGAGGCCCCGATGGAAGTGCCCAAGGAGCCGTACACTCTCCGCTCGCACCTGCGCTCACTTTGGAGCGGCTCGGCCCAGCGGCAGGGGGAGGCGGACAACCATCAACTCATCATCGGACAAGGTGAGCCGAAAGATCCGCCTGCACTGTGGTCGTGTTTGGTGTCAAATAAATGAACCTGCCGCCTCGGTCATTTATTAGATAATATCTGTGATCAGTTCTTCCATCACTTAATAGGCTTACCCGTCTTCACAGTTTTCAGAAGGTTAACATATTCCAGGTTTACTTACCAGTGCTTACCTCGCGGTCCTACCATATATCACTTTTCCCTTCCCAAATCTATTTCTCTCTCGACACACATTGACCCATTGCTGTTGATGGCACAACCACATTTTTTTTACTGCCTGTCTGTCTGTTGAATTATATAATTATCTATATACCTGTCTATACACGTCTATTCATTTCTCCCAGTACCTTTCATCTCTCACACATCTCTACTATATCTCTTTTTTCCCTGCTCTCATTCAATGCTACTTTCCATACTTATCTAAATATCAAGATTCCCGACGTTTGTTCGCAGTGCTTTTTCTATTGTTTTGGATGTTTTGTAATCAACAACATAATTACATACATATGTCTCACTTAACGATGTCTGCTTTTTCGTTCTTTTCCAGGCTCCTTTCAGAATACGTACAACAGGCAGCCGGGCTACACCGCCTACACCTACCCAGGGACGCAGCTGGATGGGTGGGGACAGTACACCGCGACCCAGGATGACTATTCCGCCTTCATCAACTACAAGCCCATCGACGGCCACCACCAGTCCGCTCCGATGGCCCCCTACCAGCCCGGGAACTACACATACAGCGCGCCGCTTCACTCCAGCGATGGGACGACGTACGACTACAACTTCAACGGTAACGTTGTGCTCTCGGCGCCCGCGGCTCAGGCGACCGCGAAGACACACGAGGAGCTGGAGGTTGGAGCGATTCATGGCGTGGAAAATGCACACAAGCAGAGTTTTCCCACTGCTTATCCAGGCTACTCGGCCGATTTCGGCCTCATCTTGCCCAGCCAGGCTTCCCATATTGATCTAACACCCTTGCCCCCATCTTACATCGAAAGTAGCACCGCGAGTCCCAACCACCACAACGGGCACACCACCGACATGACGCCAGTGAAGCAGTCGGGACTTTCCCCACTAAAGCGGCCGGCTCCTCCCGACTTACACTCCTTGCAAGAGGCCAAGCAGCCCCGTCTGAGCGAGGAGCAGAGCACCTCCGTCACCGCGTCTGCCACCATCAAGCTCGCCGAGCACACGCCGTCCATCAACATCGACCTATCCAGCTTCTCCGACATCTTCGACATCCCCGCTGGTCTGGGCGACGAGGGTCTTGCTGGTAGACCAAAGACCCCTGTCTACCAGTCGCTGTCACCTGCTGCACCGACCCGAGATGGCGACTCCGCCGCCGCCGACGTCCCGCGCTACTCTCACGCCAACCAGGGGACCGAAGAGGATTGCAGCTCGCCGAATCTCACCGACGACAACCAGCCACTCGCCGAACAAGCGGACGGGAACTCCTCGACGATGAGTAGCCCCATGGGTAGCGAAGAGAGTCAGGCGTCCGGATCCCACTCGTCACCCCCGCCATCCTCGCATTCGCCGCCGAACGCGGGGCCAGTACTAGCCACGCTGAGCACTCACGCCCCGTCCAACGTGCCCGTTACAACAGCACCGGCGTCCAACGACAAAGACAATTTCATCGACCAACTCGTCTCCATGTACTTGGGCAAGGAGGATAAGTCGATCTCGACAATGAAAAGCGAGCTCCACGTGTACACGGAGAGTCAGACTGGACAGCGAGCCTACGCCTACCACGGGGTACCGGATGATCACGCCCACGCCCACGTCCACGCCCACGCCCATGCTCATGCCATGACCTCTCAAGACCACTTCCGGTCCCCAATTACAATGACCGGTCACGGTACCAGCGGCCACTTCGATTACAGCTGGTCATCAGATCGCAGCCAGGCCTACCGGCCATCCACCGGCCTGACGCCCGTCACCGATAGCCTCATCAGCCCCCTCATGTCCGGTCACTTCGACTACTCCACGTCGATCACGGACTTCTACAACAGCCACCACGCAGCCGTGGCAGCGACGTCTAGTTCGCACAGCGCTTCGACGGCCTACGCCCCGTCCTGTCAGAGCCCGACCACTCCCATAATGTCCAGTACATTCAGTCACGTGACCACCAGACATCTGTTCTAACTGCTTGCACTTCGATTGCCAGAACAATACTAACTTCAACTTATACTATTACAATCACTGTTTCTTTCTTTTTGTTTTTTTCTGGGACGAAACTCCGTGGTTTCAATTTCTAATAACAGTACATGTGGAGAAAAATTATATCAATGAAGCTTGATTGTGAGATAACTTAAATCTTACATTTGATTACTGCGAACTTCCATTTTCATTTGTTTCATTCCTAGTCTGAAAACAAGTGGGTTGATGGGCGACTCGCTTCGACGCAGATAGTGAAGGCCACTTGGACTGAAACATTTTTATCGTGTTCGTCGTGTCACAAGGGAAAAGGTATCACGTCTTCTTCCTCCTATGTGAGCTTCGTTTATTTTAGTTCAGAATCGCATCAGACTGTTGAAGTAATGGCACGGTACGGAAACATCGCACATTCACATTTAGCATTCGTTTTAGCGTTCGCTCGCGTCTGCGCGTCGATCGTCGGACAACGGCGTTCGAAACGCGTTGCTGAAACATTGCTTTTCCTCTATGTCGGGGGCCATCTGACAAAATGCTCTGAATGTGAAATGTGGTCTTTTTTATATACTATGAAGATGGATATTTTTCATCTTGAATCATTGTTGGACATCTTAGCTTGCATCCACGGTATTGCTGAAGATTTTGTAGAGAGATTTCATGAGATACGGCCTTCTTCTCTGAGTTGTTATATCGGCTTGTAGAATAGGACTGTTTAAAGTGGTGTCAAGAAAGAGTGATGCCGTAAACTTTTCCCTTTTTTAGAAGGAACAAGAAAGATGTATAGAAAATATTATTTTGTATATAGTCTCCTTTTAGTTTATTTCTGGAGTTATTTGCTAATTCGAACTATATTATTTATAGTGTTGTCACTGTGTAATTATATTGTTTAACTTGGTGCTAAATAATGTTTATAGACTTCCATTTACTTGAGATTATGAAATACTTTATGTACAACGTGATCTTGGAAAAAGAGGATAATTTGGAAGTAGAGGCTGGGGCATAGTGCAATTATATGTTATTTCCATCTCCTTTTTTGTAAAAAATATTGACTTGACAAAATTTGTATTCATGGTATTGTATGATAAAATAATTGGTGAATAGAATCACGCGTTCAACAGTTTTCCCCTTTGCACCTTCCTGTTGCAAAGTTTCAATGAAAAATTATTTTGTTACAGATCGTTTTTTTTTTTCTAATAGTCGCAATACTTTGTGCCTTATGAGTGACGCACATTTGAATTTTGCACCTCCCAAATTAATCGAAATTATTTCATCTTGGAAAAACTCTTATTGGAAAGTGATGAGGAGCAGAGTCAATTACTGAATATGTAGATGCGTAAATTACTATTTTATTTCATTTCAAAATACACCGAAACCCGCAAATTGCTCAAAAATATCTGTGTTAATTTCGGAGGACATCAGCATTTACGTTCTGCCTACTAAATGCAGAACTTAAAGATTCCTGACATTCTTTTTGCTGCTAATCACGTGTACCAAACACCGCCTTCAAGTAAAACCACATATACGCTGATTACTTTGTCTAAGTGGTTAAAATATATTACCAGAATTGGGTTTATACGCCAGGGATAATTACGTTATATGTGTTGTTCTCTTTTAATACTACGCCTGTATTCCCAGCATCTGATTCCCACCTTACCTTGACAGTCCCCCAATGTTTCTAAAAGTACTGGACGAGTGTTGAAGATCCGTGCAATAAATATTGCTGAATATTTAAACTCTGAATGACTTTGCTCATTTCACTCAATGTGGCTTGCAAAAAAAAATAGGAGAGCTAAGCAATCTCTCCACCTCTCTCTCTCTCTCTCTCTCTCTCTCTCACTCATATATATATATATATATATATATATATATATATAAGTTGTATGTCTCTCTCTGTCTCTCTCCATATATATGCATATATATATCTATATATATATGTATGCATGTGTTTGTGTGCGTGAAAGTATAATAGTAGTAATATACAGATAATAGTAGTAAAATAACGATATAGCTTAATCTTTCTCCCTCTTCTTTCACCGTCTCTCTCTCTATACTTCTTTATACAACTGTATATATATACA
Organism: Diadema antillarum; assembly: GCF_040938485.1. Classification (NCBI taxonomy): domain Eukaryota; kingdom Metazoa; phylum Echinodermata; class Echinoidea; order Diadematoida; family Diadematidae; genus Diadema; species Diadema antillarum. Next base: position 758,042 of record NW_027270895.1, read on the forward strand.
TATATATATATATATGACACTGTATGTATATAATATTCATATCAAATATATTATACTGCATAATATAAATATATATACATATACACACACACACACACACACACACACACACACACATATATATATATATATATATATATATATATATATATATATATATATATATATATATTATAATAATATATATGGATAGACAATAGATAAAGATACATACTACAGGGGTAGCAGTATACTTGTCTGTGTGTACCACCAAGTTAACAGAACTAAGAACAAAGACAATTCTTTATCAGGTATTATGAAATTGATGAATAAGGGCATTCGAAAGTGATCTGATACTACTACATAGTGACAACAACTCACATCATGCGGAAAAGCAAAGTTAAAGTCATCACGTTACCCTATAGGAAGAATGTCATGCACACTTAAAGGAATGGTATAGCTTTGGTTGAGATGGGGATTCTGGTTTGAACTTCTTGTGAGGTAATTAGAAACCACTTCTATGAAATGTTGAAAACCATCTAATTTTTAGAGGAATTCAAAGTTTATGTGATGAAAATCGGTTTTGAAATGACTGAGATACATAACAAAAAAACAAAGTTAAACTAAGTAGTCCCGATAAAAGCTGGGTCTCACCTGCTATTAGGACCCGCTTTGTTTTGTTGTTGTTGTTGTTTTTTTTGGATATCTCAGCCATTTCAAAACCAATTTTCATCAATAAAAGTATGAATTCCTATTTATATTGTATGCTCTTTTATATTTCATAGGTGGTTTCTCATTACCTCCTAAAAAAGTTGGAAACCTGAAGCCCCATCTCAAATAAACTATACCATCCCTTTGATAAGTTGCTCTAGTCTACAGTGGTGTAACAATGGAAGCAGATGATGGTTCTATGGCACGACGACGGTGAAAGTATTTTATTACATGTATTCTTCGCGATGAATCATGATGAAAAGGAGACATTCACAAACAGCCACATACGCGCGCACGAGAGATACATGTCCACGCACCCCCCAATCTCCATTGCAGTCAAATGAGTAGAAAGTTGTTTTGACGTCATTGATGCAATAATACAGTAATATGAAGAGTTTGACTGCAAAAGGGTTTAAAGTGTCAGCTATATAACATTTTAGAGTATCTCCACCATCAGATAGAGCAAAATAAAACCTACGGTACAGTATCTCACTTCTTCCATAACGAGGAATATTATTGAAGTTAAATATCCAATATTTTCATTATTTCTTTCATTTTTTTTGCAGGTTTAATCGTAAATATCTCAAAATGAGCAAAAGAGAAATTAATTCGTTTTGCAATCAAACTTTTTATAAATGACAACTATAATTATGGTCTCACTTACCCAGGGTAGCCTCTTCAGTGTTACCACTGGTCTCCCAGAGGGCCCAGCCATTACATGTTTCATTTATACATTGTACCCAAAGATTCCAAAGGTACCCATTTTTACACTTGGTTGAGAGGGACATCATGGGTACAAATAACAAACAAACAAACAAACAAACAAACAAACAAACAAACAAACAAACAAACAAACAAACAAACAACCGACAAGCAAACATCTTGTCCATGAACGCAAGCACTTGGCACGACTCGACCGTGGAACCTCCATTTCGAAGTCAGGAATTTTATTCATTATACCTCAATATCCCTATATGATGTTCCACGATTTAATGCTACTGAAGCAGTGATAATGTTCATGATATTTGCATAATTTCCCTTTTTAATCTTCAATGTTTTGCTGCTCACATTTCATTGATTTCATTGAATTCACTTTCTTCTTTATAGACACATTTACCTTCAACAATAGGGCATAACTAAGGTGAGCAAAACAATTAACAACATATCATACACATGTAGAGATTTTCTTTGCTCAAATTCATTTATTTCTTATGTAATAAATAACATAATATATGACCTCCTGACGATTCATATATAGCATTCTGTATTAGTATATTGCCTCTAGTGAAACATCACATACTTGTACAACCATTGTTACAAACTCATACACAAATAATGAATGCACAGGAAAATATTAAACAATGTCTGGCAGGGAATGAACACATATTCCTAACATAATCTGTTACACTTTACTCCCGCATATTATCGACAAGAATGCTGCAAAAAGATACCAGTAAACATATATAATTTTTGGACATTACCGAGGGTACTTGTAGATGTACACCTGCAAAATACTAGGTGAGCACAGTCATTGTATTTTTCGTGAAGTTGGATTTATCGTTATTTTTGTGTTTTGAGTGGTACTGTACGGAGAGTGGAATGCTTTGCCTTTTCCTTTTGATTTCCTTCTAAAATCTAAAAATATTGCATGCCAAAACATTTCTCTGGGTTTTAAAATAAAAAAGTCTTTCAGGTGTCCACATAACAGCAGAAGTTGAAAAATGACTAACACCTTGGTATATTTCCTCTGCAATTCCTTGCCGATGCATCCATCTGATCAATGAAATAGAAATTATTTCGTTACATTGTGCACATTCATTACGACTTTGTACTGCTTCATCATGTTACAAAACCATTTACTGAATGATTTATTCTAACATGACCGTTTCAGGGGAAATATTGAGTACGGAAGATCCCGCCACTCACAGACTTTACTTTGTTGAATTCACTTCCAATCCCGAATGTTACCAAAGTTTCATATTTACACAACATCAGAAACTGCAAGCAGCAAATACAACAATGCCGCTCAAATTTTTTTGTATGGAAACTGAAAATAGTGTTAAATGGTGCCTTAACGATTTGCTGTTGATTCAAACCACACGAGAAACTGGACCAACATACAGCCAACCTTGCTTAAGTCGACCTCGCATAAGTTGAATAATCGCTCAAGGCAAAGGTCTTTTCAAGTCCTCTTCTTTTTATATTCTATTGATTCTAACCCCTCATAAGTTGAATTTTCTCTAAGTCAAAGCTATTTCTTCAGTCCAAATAGATTTGACTTTGACTGAAGAAATAGCTTTGACTTTGGCAAGGTTGACTGTAGTATATAAACTGAAGATGGAAATGTAATCCATACCTAGATATGGTCATTTGAGACTGGCACTGACAATACATCTGAATGTCAAAAGGGATAGTGCTCTCTTCAGCTCTACTTCTTATGGAATGTACATCTTAAAGGTGCTTGGGATGACTTCGTGCCATGACGTCAAGATCTCCACAAGCTGAAGCCAGAAATAAATCACATCATTATCAGGTCATTTCTTTATTTTAGTACAGAAAAAAAAAATGACAAACAGGTCGCCTGGACCACCAAATTTATCATCAAATAATCTATTCATCATAATTAAACGGTACCTCATTGCAAACAAACTTAAAAAGAGAACAACTAATTACAGTCATGGAAAATGGGGACTGCCAAATTCACCTCGTTGAAAACGACACTTTGTTGAAAGCAAGCTCATTATGATAGCATTTGCTAGGGTGACCCATCGGTGGTTTATACAGTACTCTCCGCATAATCGGGTAAGCTCGGGCAGAGCGTTTCTTACCCAATTAAGCGGAGTACCCGATTAACAGAAAAATACATCTCGTTCACAACGTTACTGACACACACAGTATGTGTTAACATGCATTGTATACTGCACCAAACACCTACATTGCATGCTTAACACCCGTGCTTGCACGGCACATTATAAATACCTTACACTTGCTCAGTCACAAGCAATATAATTTACACTCTTTTTTATGGACAAATATGTCTTCAGAACACTTTGTTGTTTGACTATAGACTCCTTGCTAACACGCAGACGTTTTCCGAAATGAACACGTATCTTTGCATGCACAAGTCACGTAGAACGTTGGATTACTTTTCGAGAAGTTACTGGGGAAAAGCAAAATTATATTGAGCTGGCCAGATGGTGCATGGCCTGATTTTCGTTGCAAGCTTCTCGTATTGTGAACATTGTTGCGGAGCAAGGCAGGAGCGCAGGTGTGTTCAACTCCTGTCTGTCTATGCAGTTGTGAGTGCCTGCTACATTTGTAATGTTTGTTTTCGTGTGGCAACTCAGTACATGTACAAGTGTTTGCATGTTTAATCACTCCTAAAATAATCGGTCTTCTTTGCAAATCAAGCAGACATTGTGATTAGCCGTGAAAAATTTGACATGCATGATTTCGTGAAGTGTTATATCTGCGATAAAATGTGGGTAGAAATTAGATCACAAGAAAATTCTTGACCTGTTTATGCGGAGAGGCAACCCGATTATCAGGTAATTTTAATGTGCATTGGAACTGACTCTGACAATACTACCCAATTAAACGGAGTACCCATTTAAGTGATACCCGATTACGTGGAGAGTACTGTACCCTTAATTTATGGGAACCCTGCTACAATTCATTCGACACAGACAAAATAACAAATTAATGGCATGACTATTTACCACATTGCTGTCTATACGAACTCTATGGACTCAGTGCCTTTACTGCCTGCAAACCAAAGCTACAGTCCTTATACCGTAAATAAACCAACTTCACACTGAAATCACAACCCATGCAGAAAGAAACAACACTACGGTCAATGATTTGCTCGGGAAAAAAACATTTCAGTTACAAAACCGGCTAAAAGGTGCCTTCAATAGTCTTTAAAAAATTACTACAGTCAAAGTAGATATTTTCCTCTCTATTTGAATAAATATGATATTATTCAATTTAATCTTTTTTTTTTTTAAATCAAGGTATACATACCCTGCAATTCACAGAAAGATTCAAATTGACAGCAGTAGTCATTTATACGGACAGAGACATTATAAAGAGGCCTACTGTAAAAGTGGAAATTTTCGCGGTGTTGAAATTTTCGCCGCAACCAGAACCTAGTGTGAAAATAAAAGCACACAAATATTTTTGCTTGCCATTTGTTCCAGTAGTTGATGTTTTTATTCCACAGAATTAAAAACACGCGAAACTCTTCTTACCCGGCTGAGCACAAAAAATTAGTCACGTGAAAATATCCAATTTTACAGTATTGCCTTTGGGAATGAAAACATGGAGAGAACATGAGAAATTTTCAACCAGTTGGTCACTGGTATCAAGTTCAGCTGATGAAACATTTACAATTCCACTTCATCAGTATTCATCATACTGTTTGTTTGTATTTGTTTTTTTCCGGGGGGGGGGGGGGGAGGGTAACCACATAGTTTTGTGGTCGAGGTTCATGACCAAGAACCAACTGCCAAGATACAAATGTAAGAGATCTCTAAGAATAACTGTTTCTCTTTTTGAACATGGATGTCTAGAGATCAAAAATAAAGCAAAGAATGTGAACAGAATACAAGTGTCTTGACTTATAATGTAGGCAGGCATAGAAAGTAGCCCCCCCCCCAAAAAAAAAGGACTGAGACAAACCATATCACCCAGAGGCTGTTATCCAAGTCAAGCGAATTACTCATTGGTAACTGTCTCCTCCATCTATATACCTTAAGATACAGTGAACTATATGTACGTATACCATACACATAATCATCTATTTCTTTTGAGTGCTCTTGTTTACATTTTGCTGTGAAAATTGTTGATTTTGTAAAAACGATTTCATTTGTACAAGTGGAGAAATAAAACAAACTGAAACTGGAAAACCTAATAAAAAGATAAAAACCCAAACCAAGCCAAAATAAACAAAGAAAAACTGTGTGAAGGCATTGAACAGCGAGTCGATGTAAATTGATTTTTTAACTGATGAGTACTTAAACTTGATACAGCTTGGCAACTTTACAGCAGTTCCCACAACAACTGAATATCTCATCACTCCTCCTTTGATACGTACAGGAGCGAGATCTACATCATACCAGAGTCCTACTAAACCACGCCCACTAAAAAAAAGAGACCACTTAATATTTGGTGGAGGACATCCCTATACTCTCTCCATGGGCGGTTATCATGGTGGTCCGGCCCAGTCCTGGTTGAGATGTTGTTTCCATGGCACCTGAAACTGATCGATTGTCTCAGCTGATTTCGGGTTCGCGAGGAGGTCTCCAGGGGGCGTTGCGTTTCACGCTGTCGACCAACCAGTCAATGCCCTCGTTGACGCCCTCTCTGGGGAAAAAGGAAGAAATGGATACCGTGTGGATTGCATCATCATCTTGGTTACTTTGATCTCGATAGCTCTTGTGTGGTAGAGTCGAGCAGAAAGACATGTTGGTAACATCCTTCGCCAACAATCACAGAGTGGTGTATGGCCTGATTTTTCTCGTCTTTGGAGACTGCATTCAATTGAAGCTTGTGAAACATTCATGGCTGATTTCTTGTGATCCCACTTGGATCCTTTTGTTTTTCTTTCTTTTTTGAAAGGGAAGTTTCCTCTGCAAAATACACGCATCTCCAACACACTGACGGAATATGATAAATAACATTGGTGAGTTGGAGTAATGGAAGACTGGAAAAAAAAGAATGGTAAACTTGTATGTTTATTTGTTGTACGAGTTACATTAACATTTTTAACTGCACTAAAAGAGCTGGGCCATTTCTTTATCCCCCTTTTTTTCAGTAAATGGATTTAAAGATAATGAGGTATGCCTCACACATTTCAAGATGAGTCAACAGTGGATTTTAATGTCACATGTGGCCACAATGCTTCAATACAGGAATTTTTTTCAGAGATATTTAAAGGACAAGTTCACCTTCGTAAACATAAGGATTGAGAGAATGCAGCAATATTATTAGAACACATCAGTGAAGGAAAATTGAGGAAAATTGGACAATCGATGCAAAAGTTATGAATTTTTGAAATTTTTGAGTTGGAAGTGCTGGATGAGGAGACTACTACAGCTTGTGATGTCATATGAGTACAACAGTATAAAGAAAATGTAAAGAAAATTCGACATATTTTCACTTTTATTCGCACAACAAAAGAGCATTTGACTTGCCTCTTTCTAAAGGCAGGGGGAATAATATTACCCATGACATATGTCGGTAACAAGTCAAGGAAATGTGTACTTTTTTCAAAAGATGAAATTTTGTGAAATTCTCTTTATATTTTCCTTATATTGTTGTACGCATGTGACATCGTACATTGCAGTAGTCTTCTCATCCAGCGGTTACAACACAAAAACTTCAAAAATTCATAACTTTTGAACGGATTGTCCAATTTTCCTCAAACTTTCAATGATGTGTTCTACTAGTATTGCTACATTTTCTCAATCCTTATGTTTATGAAGGTGAACTTGTCCTTTAATAATCAGTGTGGTTGAAGATCAGCAACCCTAGTCTTCCTATATTGATGATGATCACAGTGCTGCTCTAACCATCATTTCTTGTATTTTACCCCAGTGTAAGGCAGGAAAAGCTTGCAATGCTGGCGGAAGAAAAATGATGGCGCCATTGCAAAAAGCAAGAAAGCGATAGTGGAGTAATCTAGTTTGTGCAATTATCACTGCAATAGTTATTACCATTATCATTATCATTACTTCGATGATAACTGATAATAGTAAATTTTAGTCACACAAATATCACTATCATCATCATCATTATCGTATGCGTGGCATATTCAAAGAAGTTTTTCTCTTTGTTAATTTTGTGAGTGGACTAATATTTGTAAAATTAACAACATGCACAAATATTTCCTCCTGTAACACAAATGCTTTATGTGTGTGTATACTGTATGCTGTATCCAAAGTGAAAATTTACACTTTTTCATGTTAAAAGTGATGACATATGCACTTCTTTCTGCCAGTGTGGTTCTCACTTGTGAATAACAACCACTGGCAAAATTGTAACACAAGTCGTGTTTCACAGAATAAGTGGCAAACATAGTGTCATTATCATCAAGACCATTATTACCCTGTAAGCGCAGAAACGGGCTGCATATGGCAAGCTCTATGACCGATCAGTTTGGCCGTCTTGTTGAACTCTTTCTTCACCTCACTGGCTGGGGCACATCCCTGCAGAGAGAGAAAAACAACAACAACAACAAAACAACTGTCACATGACCAACAATCAAAATATTCTGAGAAGCTTGTACAGTGCAGATATCCATACCCGCAAAGTTACCCATTCACTCCGTCACGATTGCATAGAAGGCGTCATAAAACGGACAAATATACAGTGGTGTGATTAGGTAACAGACTGCTGAAAGCCATGTGCAATTGTTCTTAAATTCCACATTGGCAATTGCTTACACTACTGCTGCCAAATACACTACAATGAATCACTAAATAAGGCAGAATTTTCAGTTGACACCATCTTAATTTCTCCCAAACTATAGATGCTTATTTCATTGCATATTATGACCAGTGCTATTGCTGATTTTACACACTATAACCGCTCCTCAGCTTTTAAGTTTTTCTTTTTCTTTCTTTTTTTTTTGTCAGAAAAGGGTGCGACTTGCGACTTGCAACAGTGTCCCCTGCACTGACAGTCATACAGCTTTAAAGCCTTGAGATGGCAAAACAACGTATCTACATCCAACATCGTTTCCAGTAAATCGAGTTTGAAGTTTCGCAAACCTACAGTTCTTTTTCTGTTTTCGTTAAACACTTCATATCTTATCCTAGAAGGACCAACAGTATCAGAAATACAGTGAATGTAAATTGATTTCACTAGACCCTTTATTTTTTAGAATAATTTGCATTTATTCAAAACATACGTTGTTTTGCCGTCTAACATAACCACGCTATTGCCATTGCTACGGCAAAACAACATAAGTCTCGATCACTGGCGCGCGTATAATGTCCTACAATGTCAATATGCGCGCGCAGCCTACCACTGCGTAAACATGTAGATGGCAAAACAACGTATTACATGTAGATACGTTGTTTTGCCAAGTCCATGCCCAACATGTGTTGAGCAGGGGCAAGCGTATTGCCGCTTACGTTGTTTTGCCAACAAAATTTGAACAATTTCCAATGGGAGGGAGCATCATATCTCAGTAACGGAATGGGTTCTGATTTCAAGATTTGGTCAAGAGTTGGATTATACTGAAATAAGCTGAAATATGTGACTAAGTCAGTTTTCATGAATATTCGACATACGTTGTTTTTCCATCTCAAGGGCGTACATTGCAAAGCTCTTTTAAAACCAAGTTCTTTTGATGCTAAGGAGAGAAAAAGTTTTTTAAAGGGATGGTACAGTTTTGGTTGAAATGGGGCTTCAGGTTTCTTATTTTTCTTTTGATGATTTTTTGATATCATGAGAAACCTCTTATGTAATATGAAAGAGTATATAATTCTAAGAGGAATTCAAAGTTTATTTGATAAAAATTGGTTTTGAAGTGGTCAAGATGTCCAAAACACAGTGATCCTGATAAAAGGTGGGGCCCATCTTTTATTAGGATTGTTTTGGTTCGCTTTGTTTTTGGACATCTCAGCTATGTCACAACCAATCTTTATCAAATTGAATTCCTCCTCGAATTGTATTCACAAAGTGGGTGCTAAGTATCTTGCAAAAAGTTATAAGCTGAATCCTCACCTCCACCAAAACTATACCATCCCTTTACGCTATACACACAAAAAAGGAAACAAGGAAATAAACAAGCAAAAACTGAATAGTATGAACACACGAAACGTGCATGACTCACTGCTCTGGTTCATCTCAAACAACACTGACCACTGGCACTGCTTCCTAATTTTGCAAGTAGTACTGTATACACCATATATTTCGCAGGGTTTATATTTTCACAAACTTCCCAAGTCGGGAGCTATTTGCAAATTTTACAATGCACTAGACTATCAACTCTTATCCCACAATGAATGTGACATGCACACATACATTTCTCTGTCCAATGCTGTACTCCATGATAGCAAATTTAACCACTCAAAAAATTGCGCGAAGTCATGACTATATGGTGTACACAGTAACTTACTCCAACCTGGCTTTTGGTTACCGTAGAGATGTCAGACATCTTACCTCAACATCCTGCTTGTTTGCCAGAACTAGCAGGGGAACACCGATCAGTGCATCACTCTCCAGCATGTGTTCTGTGTAAGGGGCGAGAGTGTAAGCAGACTCGCTGATTACAATAGTGTTTGGTGTTATGTGTAATGTGTGGGGTGTACTGTTCACCATGTTGCATGCATACCACATCAGTCATGGTGTAAAGTGCAATGCAAAATGATGAACACTGTAGTGTTAAACACAATACAAATGTGTTCAGTGTGTACTGTGTCAATTTGAGCATGACATTTAGTGTCAGAGTGTCATGTTGAAGCATTCAGATCAAGTTGCCTCTTTGATTTGCCTGGAGATTAAAAAAAAAAAAGAGTATTTGAACATAAATTTCATTCAGTGCACAAAGATTCTATGTTAGAGGGATCGTACAGTTTTGGTTGAGACCTAATTTCAGGTTTCTAACAGTTTTTGGTGAGATAATGAGAAACCTGTTATGAAATATGAAAGAGCATGTAATTCCACGAGGAATTCAACATTTATTTGATGAAAATTGGTTTTTTCAATGGCGAAAATATCCAAAACAGAGCGATTCTAATAAAGTGTGGGACCCACCTTTTATTACCATCGCTTTTTTTTTACTTTGTTTTTGTATGTTTCAGTCATTCCAAACCTGATTTTCATCAAATAAACTTTAAATTCCTCTTAAAATGGTATGCTCTGTACAATTTCATAAGTGTTTTCTTGGTATCTCGCAAAAAGTTCAAAGCCCAATTCTCATCTCCACCAATACTGTACCATCCCTTTAAACCCATCTCAGGATTATAATTTGTCATGCCAATCTGCCAGAAAACTATGAATGAAATGTTTTTACAGAAGCTCACCTCATGAAGTCTTAGGTTATGCTTAATGACGAATCATCCATAGTATGTCACAAATTAGTGCTACAAGCTTGTTGAAGCTGTACTTTAACCCGTTGAAGACGAGTCCTGAGCATACTCGGGCAAGTGTCTATGGGACAATGGGTTAAAGAGTAAAAAAATCTACAACACTGCCCTGGTCAGAGACTAAGGGTGGGGTGCTCTATGGGAGATAGGAGTTTGTTTTTTTGTTTTTTGTTTTTAAATTTCCTTTGCTTTCGCAAAGTAGTTTAAAGTGTGATAGTTAATGCCTTATCCATAATTAGGGTTAAGCACTTGTGACATTCTACGCATCTTGGTCACTGTTGAATTGAATATTTAATGTGCTGCATTTACCAAAAGCTATTCTTGATTCTCCCAATCTGTCTGGATCCGATGAATCGACAACGTAGATCACACCATGGGACTCAGCGTAATACTGTAGGGTAAGAATAAAAAGTGCATGTAATGTAGGGTTGAGAAGCAGACAAACTTCAATGTAAAAATTTGTTGCATGTTGAAGCAGAGTTTAATAAATGGAATAAAATAAATCACACAAGAATTGTAAAAATGTCATTAGAAATAGCCATAAAATGACAAAATTATGAAATTCTTTAATTTTACATATTTTTCACAGAAAAAGGGTGATGTGGGTCACAATTGCACTCATGAATTAGACAAGGCAAGGCGCTCGAGGCCTTATACCTCTCCAATAATTTGTATATCTATAGACATAAAAATAAAGATTTTGTAGTTGGTCGCTAATCCATAAACAATGACCCAGCGCCCTTCGAAGGTCATCACCGCTTAAATTTAACAACTCCACAAAATCTTGGATGTGAAGGACACAACTTATTCTGTTAAGCAAGACATTTTCGTGGCATGAACAATTCTCAAACTGGAGCAGATGGCCTGTTCTGCGGCATGAAATTTTCGAAATGGCAATTGGCATTCATACATGTAGTGTAGACAAGAACTTTTGTTGCCACACGGTGCACACTCTGAATGATCTGGTCGGGAGGGACTAAGTGTCTTCATCTTTTGTTATGGTGACACAGGTCAAGAATGCACTCAAAAAAAAAAATGCACATAATCTAAGTGGCCTTCTGACAGTAAATGTATATTGCGCAGTGATTGTTATATTGTACAGCTATGCAAAGTTATCCTAAATACCGGTTTCTTGATGTCATTTCACAAGCAGTTCAGTGACAGTTCATCTAGAGTTTGGGTTAATGGAATATCAGTATTCATTTTAAGGACAAATGGCTGTTGTGATGGTATATTCTATAGCAAAACAATTTGTTACACGCATGAAAAAAAGTTGAAACAAATAACAGAATAGTAATATATCGACCCATTATTTTTTTTTCATTTCATTTTCAATTTGGAAACTCAAAGACACTATCTTTGGTCCTCTGATTGGCCTCAAGTAATGTTCATGTGCATTTTAATTTCGTGAATATCGCGACAGCCAAGATTCGTGAAATTAAAATGCACATGAAAGTTCTTGTCTGCACTATATGCAATGAATGTTAGAAAATTTCATGCCGTGAAAAAGGCCGTCGGCTCCAATTCGCAAAAATTTCATGTGTTTTACAGTAAACTACTGATGATGTCGAACAAACCTTGTCCCACAATGCCTGCAGCTCATCTTGGCCTCCGAGGTCCCAGAAACACAGCCTGACTGAGGAGATGTCGATCTTTCCAACTGCGCAGGAGTACAAAGGAAACAAAAATGGGAACAGAGTGTTAAAATGATGATAGTGACGACGACGATGATGATGATAGTGACAATACTGATGATGACAGCAACACCAACTAAAATAATAATAACAAGACTATGATCATCATTTTTCTTCTTCTTGATGCTATTTCATGTGGGCCTCTGTTTTCCAAAAACAGTTATTTTGTTCAAACAATTTTATAATAGATCTCATGCACTTTCTTATTTTTCTTTTCCACTTTCAAACGTATGTCCACATACTACTTTTGTATTACACTGACATCTTGTAATTATTGTAGTTGAAAGAATTCACGTAAAATTGGGAATAAAATCTGAATTGAAGTGAACTGAATTATCATGATTATTTTCAGCCTCATGAATCCACTGGCTAGGACTCTATTTCCTAAGAAATGTTACAACTTTTTCTTCTCTTCACAATTGCACAAAGGCAAAAAACAATGAAGCAAACTAACAAACTACACACAAAACAAAAACAAACACAAAAAATAAAAGCTTGGCAAGAGAAAAGCAGCTGTGAGTATGTTGGTGGTTGCTATGGCGACTGCAAGAATTTAGATTGACAATCAGAGCAAACTTGGCTATAATTGTATGAAGAGGTTTCCAAGGGGCTGCATGTGAAATTTGCTATTCAGGGAGTAATTCCTAAACCTGCTAAAACTATTGACGTTCACTTTATTGCAATTTTAGAGTATATCCCAGCAATATATCCACACTTTAGCGCAGGTATCGAACTGGCAGTGTTTTTGGTGTATTTTCATTTGTGTGGTAAATGTTTGTCTTTGTTTCATATGAATGGAAAGAGTCCTGCCACGTTGGGCCATTCCTACAAGTGATGCTTTTTTTTTAGTGAGCTAGGGATGGCTGTGGCATCAATGATACAATCTATCCCCTGAGCCAGACAGCCTTTGGTATCTAAACCAGCACATATTTCAGCCACTGCCCTAACTGCTAAAGTGAAATCCAAAACCATGCAGCACCTTGAAGTGTAAGGGGAGTTCCAATGTGGCAAATATGTCTTAATTCTGACATAGGTCAGCCTGACATCCTACAACTGTACCCTGAAAATATCCTGATGCACAAAAGGGCTTAAACGTAATACTGAATGCAGATGCATATGATAGAAACGACATGCATACTATTTAGGCCGACAGTGGTGGTGATCTTGTCCAGAGCTTTCCCCTTGTAACTCCGGTTGAACTGCATTTGAGCCTGCTCCAGAAAAGTCTGCGGAGGCAAAGTGGTATTAAGGTTCCATGGTCACCGCAGAGTTTGGACAATGTATCAATATGGATGATCACGGCCCCGTTTCATAAAAGTTGTTATCAATTACAAGTTACAATATTATTTGTGCTAAGCTACTGACATCCTTGCATCTGATTGGCTGAGAGCAAATTTGTCATAGAAATGTGGCAGTTGTAACGGATAATAACTTTTATGAAACGGGACCCACGTAGGAACATTTTGGCTGCTTGTCAGAGCTGGGCTTGACAATATCTAGAAAAATTGATGCAGTTCTGACAAGGAAGTGACATTAAAGATGGTCATAATTATCTGTGGAATGACATAGGATTAGCATTTCAGTTATAATGCATATCAATTGTGCGAAGTATAAAACTACAAGTTTTTAACATACAAAGTGCACAAAGTGAAATGGCAGTTTAATGGTGAATGATAAGATATGCATTTAAGGAATCTCCTGGTACACTGTAATACTGGGATATCATCCTTAAATGGCACAAGATATATCTATACTCTTGGCATCATCTTAAGTATCATGTGAGATTAGTCAGTGTCTCAAAAGAGATAACATCATCATTATTACAACATTTTTGTGAAGATATGAACAGATTTTGTGTGAGTCTAGATCTACACATACTTACAGTTTTCCCTGCATTGTCTAGACCAAGAATGAGGATGAAGAACTCATCTCTGCGGAAGAGATACTGCCACAAGCCATAAAACAGTGAAAACATGCTGGCATTTCTGTGGGTAAAAATCAATAGTCAAAAGTATTGTTTTCTTTCTCAAGACACTCAAGTCATTAAGAAATATGGCTTGATAATTCAAAGATTAGGTGGTGGTTCATAATTTGTCTACATATGGCACAGTATTCCGTTTCTCTGCCTGGAAGCCTTCCAGTGCTTTCTCCTTTAGTGCATATATGTTCAAGGATAATCAATATCACTAAATGATATGCTGCATATCTTAAATAGATGTATATACTTGCTTACATGTATTTCGAGAGCCAAGGCTTACGAGATGATTTCTTGAGCATTGTGATCGATCAGGGTAAACATCATATTGAGTACACGATATTATCCCTTTCCAAGCAACAAAATTAGCAATTTACTACTTGGAGAAAATTACAGTGCATTTGTACCATATGGGGGGGGGGGGCAATATTTGGGAAATCATTATTTTTGTATATGCCACTCGGCTCGGAAGCTTGGGTTGGGAAACTTGGGGGAGAGGATCACATAATAATTAATACAGAGACTCCACCTCTCCCGCTTTCGACGGGAGATCTCCCGCCAGTAGCCCATTTTTGCATAATCTCCCATTCTCCCGCTTGAGATTTAATTTCTCCCGCCCCTGGCTCTGTGTCTTCCGCTTGAAATGATTTCTTACTTAGTCAACTTTATTGTCATCGTATGTAGAAATATAAGCCTGAGATAGCACGAGAGAGCATCTAGAACCCTAGAGCTTCCAGGGCCCTTAAGTGGGCCATGGACCCTGGTCGCAAGGAACTTCACGCACATCAAGTTGGAGTCTCCCGTTTGCTAGGAGTTTCAGACAAGAGAATCTCCAGATCAGAACAGAAGGTGCTTGGGGGTGGAGTCTGAAGTTGAATATCTAATATAATACATTTATTATGTACAGACAGCAGGACAAAAAAGTTTATGTACCGGTACTTACACGTAAGTTCAACCTTGTCGTACGTGCTAGCTGGTGAATTTCATTTCTGTTACTTATCACTTTTTGAATGATTTATGGAGTCTATGAGATGGTTTAAAATTTAACACATTCAAACTAAGGTTGTCAGACGTAGACGTCTGTCTTCAAGTACAGACACAGACGTCACACTCAGCTCACAGTGCCCAGTTTACACTGAGTAGGTCTAGAGTAACTGCGGCAGTAAGCGGCCGTGCAGCCGTTCGCGGCAGGTACAACGTACACGGTAATATACTGCTAAACAGAGCATTGCACTGTTACATGCACACAACACACTGTACTAACACACTAGCAATCAACAAAAACCAACCGATAAAATGGGCACGATCTCTGACAAAAGTGAAATTTTCTCACCTAAATGACAACATATCGCATCCAAAATGAAATTTTCGGTACTTCTTAACATAACAGTTAAGAAATAATGGTCCAAGAAACTAGATTTTTTGTCGTTTTCCCGATGCTCATGGATTTTGAAAACATACATGTATCCTCACATAAAATAGAACTTTCGCGAGCTGATATCGACCACCATTTTTGTTCGGAAAGTGTATGTTACCATCGAAAAAATTCAGAAAAACACGAGAAAGACATCAACAACACCGCCAGAATTGCGATCTTGTTTGCGGCCAATACATGTGTGCCCGCTATTTTCACATGCTTTCGCAATGGGAATTGGCGCTTACGCAATGTTCGCGAGACATGTGAAGGCATTCAGCTAAAGATCGCGGAGCACGCGCGTATTGCATAGACTAGGGATTGTACATCGTGCCGCAAGCAGAAATACTACGTCGCATATCGCCCTTATCGGCGAAAATTGTGCCGGGTTTTGCCCTGATAAATCATGAAAACTGCGTTGGTCAATGGTAAATTTCTTTTATGAAAACAATTGCGTTAATGAATAATCTTGTCTATGATATATGAAATGGTTGAAAATAATTTGCCTGATTTGTTTACAAGTTGGAAAAACCCTTAACAATGCTTAAACTGCCGCAAACGGGATATTTTACTCTATATAAAGGAGGAAATGACATTAAGAATCTTGACCTATAATCAGAATCAATGCCCAGTGCCATTTGTAGCTGCATGAGAATATGAAATCCATTCCCATTGCCATTGGCATTGCCATGCAAAATTCATTGGCAAAAAAGGGAATGGACGTGATGGATGGATTTCATTTTCACGCAGATTCAGACTGGTATTTTGAAACACAACTTACTTTCAGAAAAGTAAAAAAGTTAACTCATAGAGCCAGGCCCATAATCGTCCAAACCTTCATTCCTTTTACATACAAGCCTCTTTCTTGATTCTAAATAAAACTCTAACGTTATTTATTACGTGTCTTTAGATTGGCTTGCCGTATCTGCCAACACTAAATCGAATGGGTGGGACAATGAAAAGCAATAAGCCATAGGCATAGGTCTAAGACAATGAAGTGGTTTAATTTGATACAATGAATGAACACTGTTTCTATTAGAAGTACATGTTTAGAATTCACTCACATGTGTCGTCGAAAGGGAGAAAAATATATCTCCTACGTTGATTTTTCCAGGGCTATTTTAGTAGAAAGAGAAAGTGCAGTGTCAAGTACGAATACGTCAGCTGTGTTTGCGAAGAAAACATATCAGTTGCTCACACGTTTTGGCCGATTGATGGCGCTTGACCGAAACACTGTCTTCAATCTATCATTCATCGACACCGTAGATTGGTAGGCCTACTTTCAGTTAGTACTTCTGTTTTGATTTGTTTTGTTTTGTTTTATTTATTTATTTATTTATTTATTTATTTATTTATTTGTTTTTTATTTTTTGCCGACGACAACCATTGCATATCTATTGAGTAATGTTCGGCATTTTGTGTTGGTTTGAGCTCAGTTACACACAACAGGGTTTTTTTTTTTTTCAGATTCCAATATTCTTAAAATTATTGAAAAAGAGAATGAAATCAAAATAAAATAGTGTATGATGACATCTTTCAAAATCTGAGAACCCACGCCTCACAAGCATCTTTGCTGTTGTTGTTGTTGTTGTTGTATAGTTTTGCAGGTTTATATACACATTGTCTGAATTTCAAATATGAATATGATATACTCCAATCTGTAACTTTAATCATTATGTAGAGTTTATTCAGTCTGAACTTTCATTAGTTTATGCCCCTATATCATTGTTGCTATTGCTTGATCTATAGATCTATGTCACAAATGTAATCTTGGTGGAACAAATGATTAATCAGTGAAGTATAAAAATAAACGAACATGGAAGATCTGATTGACTTGGAGCAGGAAATATGAGAATTTGTAGGCTAAATTCGATATTTGTCATCAGGCAATTTATCACGCTCGAAAAAAAAAAGAGATATCGCTAAATGATGAAATCAATGAAATCGAAAGAACAGACAACGTTTACGTAGAATGGTGAATGCCCAATTATAAGAAATTCAGCATTTATTCTACCTCTGACGTTTTGTTGGATCTCCAAATATTATTCCGTAGGAACAATGTGCTTGTTGCTCAACCTTAGTTAGATAATTATGTCAGCATGTTTTCTGCACTTGAACATGATAGGCATCATCACGTAGTCATGGAAAAAAATTCTAAACTTAGTAGGGCCTACTAGCCAGCTATAGGGCAAAAATTTCCGCTGTCTCGCGTGTGGGCGCAACAACTTCACTTCCGGGAAATGATACGGAGCGAAGGTACGTTCGGATTTGAGAAGTTGGAACGTTAGGGACATTTCGTGCAATAACACAAAAAAGAAAAACAGAAAAAAAAAGGGAAAATAGAGGCGTGTAAAGGGCTGACATTTACAGTCCCGATCTATTTCGTGGTGCTCATCACGTGCCAAAACTGATGAATCATCGACATACGTGTGGGCCTAACCTCACTCTGCATTGCAAGATTTTCCTGTTTCGCCCCCTTCAATATTGTTGCTGTTGTTGTTACAGCTTTAATCTCGGAATTTACCACTAATCCGATACATATCAACTGAGCATTTGAGTTGCACATTTAGGCCCTACTTCTTCTTTTTTTTCCGCGGATAAAGATTTATCGTGTAGTGAATGATTTTGCTGAAAGAACGGTCATGTACAACATGCATGATCATAATGATGATCAAACAAGTAAAAAAAAAATAGACAGATGACTGACTACAAAGAACAAATCAAGATAGTGATTATTGACAATAATGATGATGATGATGATGATGATGATAATAATAATAATAATAATAATAATAATAATGATAATAATAATAATGATAATAATAATACATGATAATAATGCTAATGCTAATAATAATAATAATAGTTATAATAATGATATTAGTAATAATAATGATAATGATTAAATATAGTCATAAGGATTATACTTATAAATACGGCAATAACAATGATAAGTTGAAGAAAAGGAAGAAAAGGTAGAAGAAGAAGAAGAAGAAGAAGAAGAAGAAGAAGAATTCGAAACTGTTTTTTTTTTTTGCTCAATTTGATAGGCTCTTTCTAAATAAAAAAAAATTGTCTTTCTTTATACAGACACCATTGCATATTGGAGGGTTTTCATTGTCATTTCTACCTCGTCTGAATGCAAACCTGTGCCAGGGATTTTGGACAGCGCGCGTGTGCAATGCTATCAATAGGATTTTCCATACCTGATTGTCACTCAAAACACACATGGGGTAAGGGAGAAGCTGAATTAGCTGCAGCGATATGAAACATGCAGTTTGAACGTAAGCTAGTTTCATGGTGCCAGGTAAAAATGCCAGAGATAAAAATGTAAGAGGTAAAAATGTCAGAAGTAAAAATGTCAGTGTCAGAGGTAAAAATGTCAGAAGTAGAAATGTCAGAAGTAAAAATGTTTTACTTCTGACATTTTTACCTCATTTTTACTTCTGACAGATGTCAGAGGTAAAAATGTTTTACCTCTGACATTTTTACCTCATTTTTACTTCTAACATTTTTACCTCTGACATTATTACACCGAACAAGTTTCATCTCTATAATTATATGCAGAAAGGCATTGTTCTCAGTGTATTAGCACTTGCGTCATACTTACAGCCGTATTGTCACGATTGTATTCAAGTCTGGCATCGACTACACGTTGTCCTAACAACAACATTGTTCCTATAAACGTATAAACCTTCTGCTATACAGTATAATATCAATAGAGATACAATCATAGCAGCGGAGGTGAAGAATATCAGTGTATTTGTAAACCAGTCACCCCTACTGATTCTAAAAAAAGGCATGGAAAAAAAAAGGAAGATCAACAGACTATGTTATTTCTTGGCAAGTATCCATATGATGAACGTCTTACATTTTGGATTACCGAAAGGTTAAAGGAGAGATTTCCCCAAACTGGGTCACCAAATACACATCTTTTCTGAAAGTTCTTGTATTATATGAGCTAGAAAGAGATCGGTGAGAAATGATATTAGCCAACAAACTCGAACGATATATCAAATGAGGATTAGACAATATTCAAACAAAATTTCTATACACTGCCATGACGACTGATGTATGTCACTGCACAGTCTCCTTTTATTGCCAGTAAGGTTCACGGCTGGTTAGTTTGATTACGTCTGCGGGTTTTCTGGTCAAAATGACACAAACAAAATACATATTTTAATCTGTTGAAGTATGTTCTTTGTGTGCATGAGTGGTCAAACTTGGTTATAGCGACACTGTCTTTGTCAGTGTATCTATTGCTAATGCTGTTCTTCTGTGGTTACGACATTGGATGATTAATGCGTCACTGCACTTCACTTTCGTTTCGCATACACGGAATTGGACTTATTCATTTCAATCATGATTCTGAAGAGAGATGCTGTCTTATTTTTTTTCAGGAATCTGTTGGTGAGACAAGACGTGACACGGACATCTTTTCACTACGCAAGGGAGTTGCTCTTCATTTATTTGCTATTTGCTAAAGTTCAGGGGCATGTTTAGGTTTCTTCGAGAACAAAACAAGCGATATCGTAGTCACGTTGGGACGACTTGTTTTCTTGGGTCTGTGTGCTATCTATACTTCAGAAATCTGCCGACGAATATTCTGCAAATTTTGATTCAAAACAAGTTGCTCTTCGTGATAGCCTCCCAATTGGAAAGTAAATTCTCTTTCGAACCGCTGAAACATTTTGTTGAAGAAGTGTCGGTAGGTAACATCATGACATGGATTGTTACGCAGAAAGAAGGACGTGCAAAATGTCATGAGCTCAAAGCGTGTTCGACTATCGATAACATTCGCAACATCTGCGGACCAGCCAATGAGAGGCGGCGAATAAGGTTCATTCTTAGTCTGTTTGAACAGCTGATTATAGGGGGAATTTCTTAAGAGGGAATAATAAATTCATTTCTTGACGTTGCATGCTGTCTTGCTGTGGCAAACACATTACATTCATTTGGAAAAAAAGACTGCGCATTACAAGGGAGAAAATTAGTGAACTGTCGTTGCCCTGAAAAGAAATGTTTTGAGATACTTTCATCTCCAAGTATACAGTACCCTGTCTGCATGGCCGTAAATCATGACGTCAGTAGGTTGAGTGGATGTTTCAATCTAAATGTTATCATTTCCGAATTTGAATTATTTTTATGGTCATAATATCACATTAAAATGGGAGTATTAAACTCTCAGTTTCTGGTCGCTTCATGTGACGAAGTTTAACACCACTGCCAGCTGGAGGCTGACTGCGCCCCTGTACTATAGCAGCTGCTGCCCGTTCCTCGCGGGGTCTTTTATCAGACCAGGGAGGTGAGACACCTCCCTGATCAGACGCAAGTAGTCCAGGCTAGGCTCCATAGAAAGTGCACCTAACCTTGTTTTTTGATATATACAATGTTTTTTGATGGTTTCTTGTCAATTCGAGGGTGCTGATTCCAAATCCGATTGATGCCACTCGCGTAACCTTGAGCATTTTCGGCAAAACGCAAAAATCCAAAATGGCCGCCAGATATGCTAATTTGGCCATGATAATCCCAGTTATGTCAATTTTATGACAAATTATTCCATCAAAGTTTTTTAAATTTTTGTTCCTTGAGTAATTCTACTTGCACATGCAAGAAATTTTTCATTTGAAGAGATATATTTAGTATTTTAAGCTTATTTTCAATTCAAAATGGCCGCCACTCCTGTACTCATGTACTATATGAATGGCCACAAATATGCATAGAAATAGAAGACGAATTTTCAGTCACATACCTACGCTTTTATCAAGTTTTGCATGTGCAATGCAAATCTGATGAGTGCCACTAGCAAAGCAAGCAAACAAACAAGCAAACAAACATAAAGTTTATTGTTTTTAGGCTTATTATATTCTTCTTAATACAAAACTTCAAAATGGATGCCACTCATATACCCCTGCACAATATGAACGGCAGAGCGTGTGAAATAAACACATTTTCTTTTTTTTTCTGTCATTCAGGTACACTGTTTACCAATTTGTGTGCTGATTAAAAATCAGAAGGTTGTTACTAACAAAGGCTGTTTTATTTTTTGATGCAAACATCCAAATTTGCTACCTCAATCTGAATTTTTCCGTAGGTATTTGGAAAAATCCACCAAAACTTGAATTGACGCCAACATCAAGATCGTTTATCAGGAATTATTAGATATGAACATTTGATACTTACTTGCCTTGAGATGTTCAACATCAAAATATTCATTCTGATTTACTGAATTAAAAGGCTGAATCCTAGATGACACAAATGAAATTTCCAATTAATAGCTGTCCTGTTCTACATTATCTAAAAGCGATATTATACAAACTTTTCTGTCCCCTCATCCGAGAAAGAACATGAGGCAGGGGAAAGTGCAAAAAGGGACCACCTCACTTCCTGTTGTCAAATCTCTGAAATGAAAACAATGCCCCAAAGTTTTTAATGTTAACCCAGATGAATTATATATGGTAGATGAATTTTACCACCGTTTTTTTTTCGGAGTGAATGTGTTTGAGTATAGGCCTATGATTTCGAGGGAGACTCTGAGATCTGTACAGTGCTGCCTCATTCTGAAAGCAGTGTTATAACAACTTCACACTGCTTGTCTTTAATCTTCAGCATTTGCAGATTCAGGATTGCTCTCGGTAACCAGACCAGCTGTGTTAGGACTCTGAATGATGGCCTCCTTAATGGTGGCTATAAACTAACTCCACTAGAGGTCTTTTTAACATAATATTTGGTGACATTACATTCACTTCACGTAGGAAGTTTGCAGATGATCTTGCCTTTACGTCTCATAGAAAGTCCTTGGATGACATGAGCCGAGTACTGACCCATCTCAAGACAATAGTGGAGTACTTCATCTTTGGGATACTTTGCCCCAACCTTTATTAGATTATCATCAGACCCATGCCTTCCATCTTAGTAACCATCTTGCCAACGCTATGTTTAAGGTAGCCCTCTGTGGCAAGCCTTCCAAGCATTGGCTAAGGAAGTCCACCATCCTTCACTGGCACTCGATCACTCTCCCTCACACTGGAAGGAAAGGATGGCAAGTGTCACCAGTGCCGTCAACGCATACCCTGACCTTCCAAACACGATAGCATTGGGGGGGGGGGGGGGGGGCATTTCATGAAGCGTTTTGTCTGACAAATTTGCTCTCAGCCAATCAGATGCAAGGATTTAATAGCTTATAACAGTTTCTCAAAAAGAAAAGATCTGCCAAAACACTTCATGAAATGCCACCTTGAACAACCTGCCATCAATGCGCCTGAAATCCCACAAGCCTAGATTTCCCTACTGTAACTTTAAAGCTTTGACCCCAAAACAGGTTGGGACATATGCTGGTCTGATGTCATCTCTGATACCACCCAAGTTACCTACAACACTGTCTCTGGCCTGGCAACAAAGCCACAGGGCTTCAACGGGTGGTGATCAAGCAAGTCTTCATGTCTTCATCCTGTTTCTGTGGCAAATAATCGCCCTCTGACCCCTGAGGAAATGCTGAACATCACCAGATGTGGTTGCAATTAAAACAATTGCAGGACTGATATGCATCTTTAGCCTGAGAATTCTGCAAATTTGGGGCTGATGTCGCCTGCTGCTAAACATAAAATTAAAGGGTTCTTTAAAGACAATAAAAATGACAGTTTTGGTTTTAAGACAAGACTGAATGAGATCATGATGTCAAAGTGTATATTATCAACACCTTGGAACTGTGAGAGAACTGAAAGAGGCACCTCACATTGCTTCTTGGTTGATGTTTAATGAACAGTTTGTACGGTATTGCATTAGCAGGGGCAGATCCAGGGAGGACCGCAACCGGCGCACGCCCCCCACCCCCCTTTATTTTTTGTTGAAACACAAGAAATAAAAAGAAAAAATGGGGGAGGGGTGCGTGCGCCCTCCCCCTTTAATTTTGTAAACGCGCCCCCTCTTTACGGAATTCCTGGATCCGTCCCTGCATTAGGACAGTTTCATTTGCCTTCAACAGTTTTTGTTGTTATTTTAATTCAAGAAGAAAATCAGGTTTGCTCGATACTATCAAGGCGGCACTTCTAAATTAAATCATATCAAAGTAATGGAGGTTATGATCCATTTCGAACTCGCCTCAGGACTCCTCCCTCCTCCCCCCCCCCCCCCTCAACTCCTTGCTGGAAAAAAAAAATCTACAATGTAAAGGGTTTTTAGTTGTGTCATTAATGTCCGATGTGTTTTTGTCTGCAACCATGTGTCTCTGCACTTACTGTATAGGATTTTTCTGTACTTTGTTAGTATGGTTTTAGGGGAATGCATAATACAAGCTTTGCTTTATAGCTTCCCCTCCATTTTCAACATTATTTGATAAATACCATGTATCTAGGCTCCTTAATATATTGTGTTAGTATTACATTTTTATATTCAACCGGCATGTAAAATATGGTGGTATATGATTCCTTGCGAGACGTTTAGTGAACTCAGTATATTGTTGAGACTTTTTTGAGACAAAATGAAATATATAAGAAATTGTGTTCAACATCGTAAGGTTTATGAATATTAAATGCTCATATATGGAGAGGCCCCCTATATATTGTAAGTGACACCCAACATATTGCATGTGCAACACTTTATAATAGCGTATATATATGTTTTGCCATTCATACAGTACATAAGCATAAGAATGGCGGCCATTTTGAATAAAAAAATGAGCTTTAAATGCTTAATGAACCTATATGAAATGAAAATTCGCTTGCAAATGCAGATGGAGGAACTCTAGGAACAGAAATGTACAAAGTTTGGTGGGATCATTGGTCATATAATGCACATTACTGTGTTTATCACGGCCGAATTAGCATATCTGGCGGCCATTTTGGATTTTTGCATTTTGCCGAAAATGCTCAAGGTTACGCGAGTGGCATCAATCGGATTTGGAATCAGCACCCTCGAATTGACAAGAAACCATTAAAAAACATTGTATATATCAAAAAACAAGGTTGGGTGCCTTCTAGCCTGGACTACAAGTGGCTGGGCTCGCATCCATGTCATTCGGTCTGACGAAGGAAGGACGGAATGAGGACAGAGATAAAAATGGCTGAGAACATGATGACGTACAAAGAAACAAGATTGGAGAAGAAAAACGAAGAGGAATGAAGATGGTAGTGACGATGATGACGATAAT
Source organism: Diadema antillarum (assembly GCF_040938485.1). Lineage (NCBI taxonomy): Eukaryota > Metazoa > Echinodermata > Echinoidea > Diadematoida > Diadematidae > Diadema > Diadema antillarum. Next base: position 783,060 of record NW_027270895.1, read on the forward strand.
ATACTGACAATAAGAATGAAAATAATGATAACAAAAAGTAAGTGACAACGAGATATGAAACTCGTCACGCTGACGAGTTAGGTGATACGCTTGGGGTCATCAGGTGTCGGTCATCTGTGATCGACAAAGAAAAGAATGTGATATAGGCACCTTGAAGTTATATTGAGCGTGCATGCAAAACCGTTTCTCTAACCACTCGGCCACGGGACATCCCCGGAAATGGTAAGGCAAAAAAGAAATGTATAGATATGACAGGGAGAAAAAGTCAATGCCCACTCAACAATCGTGGCCGCGTGAACATGTATTGCATTGCTAGACGGAAATGAGGCCTTGTAACGACTGATGTCGCTATGCCATTTCTGGCAACTTGGGAAAAATACGCGCCGTAGACATAAAGCCTATAATCGGCTGGTTTTGATACCTTGTCTTTAATCACAATTTTCAGTGTGATGACGTCATCAAAGTACAAAACAATGACATGGTCTTGAAAGACATTTTTTCAAAGTACAACACCTCAGTCGTCGTCATTACATACTATGATCGGTTTGACAAAGTCAGCCTGCAAAGTTTTGCAGCAGTCGAAGCAATGTGGTCTCCAACACAAAAAAGAGGGATATGGTGTGTGTCTGTGTGTCTGTGTGTGTGTATAGGTGCGTTTATATACGAACGTGATTTCTACATGGACGAATATGTAATACAAAATTGAAGAAAAAAAGTAAAATAGCTAAGTATTTTGTTTCGTGATCTTGCGGGGTTCGAACCCGCAACCTCACGTCTCTGAGACGTCGCCTTTAACCGCTCGGCCATACGTCTCGGCGAGAAAATATGAGGAACGTAAACTTATGTATGTGAAAGCTGAATCGGGAATCGTTTTGTCCACATTCCATTCTCATTTTCAGTTTTAAACTGCAAAATTGTCAACCTGATGATGAGATTTCAAAAAATAAAATGCATGATTACTGCAGCTTATTGTCTCAGCTACAACATACTAAAGTTTCAGAGGAAATGAAGCAAAATCAGCTGAGATAAAGGTGCTTAAACGTTGTCAAGTCAATGCATGGTTTTAAAAAAGATCCCCTCCCATAGACATAACACGTAAACTTGTCCGATTTTGCGTCTTTACCTTTAATCACAATTTAAAGTATGATGACGTCATTAAATTTCAAAACCATGACATGGACCTGAAAGGCAAATGTTCAAAGTACAACATATCTGAATTTGGGATAATATTGAGCTTAAACAACAGAGATACGAGCAAATGAATGTCAGAAACAGTACCTCAAAAAAATTAATTCCACTTTTTTGATTTCAGATGATGATATGATGACGTCATAATGTAATTATGGAAATATTAATACTTGAAACGTTATTTCCAATTCATATGTTTTTGTAATATGCAATAAAAACATAGGGTAACCAGACGTTTTAAAGAGCTATGGCGAAATAAACAAAGACATGTTTTTCGCTATATTTGCACAAAGACGCGCACACGAAATTTCAACTTTGACGCCAACGCATTCCTTTGTTATAGGTCAAAATTGATCGGAAATCAATGGATATTGTTACTTAATGTATCAGGAATCCAAATCTGTCAAAAAATGTGCATTTTCAGTTTGCTTACGCGCACTACGCGCGAAAATGTGCGGACGGACGCGAACGCGCGAAACGCTTAAAATTGTCTGAAACTTCGAGATTTCCCATTGGTAAGTTGTTTTGAGCCTTTTAAAAGTTTGACGCGCGCGTACGCGCGCGTAATAATGTCTTAGGTAATTAGCATTAAAATGTATGATAGAGCGTGACCTGAACTTAATGTCCGCCGAAAATGATACAGACATGACCTTTAGATATGAAGTTATGATCGATCATGTAACATGGTCCGAAAATCACAAAATGGCGCCTAGATGACGTCATAGATATGTTACTGTCATGAAAACCTTATTGTGGCTAGATTTTGTCATGAGACATGTTCCCTGAAAATGTCATGTTATTCCGTAATGTCATTCTTGAGATATTGATGACACAAAATTGTCCAGAAAGAAAGAAGAATAAAAAGAAACGAGATATGAAACTCGTCACGCTGACGAGTTAGGTGATACGCTTGGGGTCATCAGGTGTCGGTCATCTGTGATCGACAAAGAAAAGAATGTGATATAGGCACCTTGAAGTTATATTGAGCGTGCATGCAAAACCGTTTCTCTAACCACTCGGCCACGGGACATCCCCGGAAATGGTAAGGGAAAAAAGAAATGTATAGATATTACAGGGGGAAAAGTCAATGCCCACTCAACAATCATGGCCGCGTGAACATGTATTGCATTGGTAGACAGAAATGCGGCCTTGTAACGACTGATGTCGCTATGCCATTTCTGGCAACTTGGGAAAAATACGCGCCGTAGACATAAAGCCTATAATCGGCTGGTTTTGATACCTTGCCTTTAATCACAATTTTCAATGTGATGACGTCATCAAAGTACAAAACAATGACATGGTCTTGAAAGACAATTGTTCAAAGTACAACACCTCCGTCGTCGTCATTACATACTATGATCGGTTTGACAAAGTCAGCCTGCAAAATTTTGCAGCAGTCGAAGCAATGTGGTCTCCAACACAAAAAAGAGGGATATGGTGTGTGTCTGTGTGTCTGTGTGTGTGTATAGGTGCGTTTATATACGAACGTGATTTCTACATGGACGAATATGTGATACAAAATTGAAAAAAAAAGTAAAATAGCTAAGTATTTTGTTTCGTGATCTTGTGGGGTTCGAACCCGCAACTTCACGTCTCTGAGACGTCGCCTTTAACCACTCGGCCATACGTCTCGGCGAGAAAATATGAGGAACGTAAACTTATGTATGTGAAAGCTGAATCGGGAATCGTTTTGTCCACATTCCATTCTCATTTTCAGTTTTAAACTGCAAAATTGTCAACCTGATGATGAGATTTCAAAAAATAAAATGCATGATTACTGAAGCTTATTGTCTCAGCTACAACATACTTAAGTTTCAGAGGAAATGAAGCAAAATCAGCTGAGATAAATGTGCTTAAACGTTGTCAAGTCAATGCATGGTTTAAAAAAAAAATCACCTCCCATAGACATTACACGTAAACTTGTCCGATTTTGCATCTTTACATTTAATCACAATTTAAGGTATGATGACGTCATCAAATTTCAAAACCATGAATTGGACTTGAAAGGCAATTGTTCAAAGTACAACATATCTGAATTTGGGATAATATTGAGCTTAAAAAACAGAGATACGATCAAATGAATGTCAGAAACAGTACCTCAAAAAAATTAATTCCACTTTTTTGATTTCAGATGATGATGTGATGACGTCATAATGTATTTAGGGAAATATTGATACTTGAAACGTTATTTTCAATTCATATGCTTTTGTAATATGCAATAAAAACATAGGGTCACCTGACGTTTTAAAGAGCTATGGCGAAATAAACAAAGACATGTTTTTCGCTATATTTCCACATAGACGCGCACAAGAAATTTCAACTTTGACGCCAGCGCATTCCTTTGTTATAAGTCGAAATTGATCGGAAATCAATGGATATTGTTACTTAATGTATCAGGAATCCAAATCTGTCAAGAAATGTGCATTTTCATGTTGCTTACGCGCACTGCGCGCGGAAATGCGCGGACGGACGCGAACGCGCGGAACGCTTAAAATTGTCTGAATCTTCGAGATTTCCCATTGGGAAGTCGTTTTAAGCATTTAAAAACTTTGACGCGCGCTTACGCGCGCGTAATGATGTCCTAGGTAATTAGCATTAAAAATTAAGATAGAGCGTGACCTCAACTTTATGTCCACCGAATATGATACAGAAATGTCCTTTAGTTACGAAGTTATGATCGATCATGTAACATGTCCGAAAATCACAAAATGGCGCCTAGATGACGTCATAGATACGTTACTGTCATGAAAACCTTATTGTGGCTAGATATTGACATGAGACATGTTGACTGAAAATGTCATGTCATTCCGTCATGTCAATGTTCAGATATTCACGACACAAAATGTGCCAGAAAGAAAGAAGAATAAAAAGAAAGAAAGGAAGATTTTGACAAACACAATAGGTGATACGCTAAAAGCGTATCACCTAATAAAGAGAGATTTTGACAATCACAATAGGTGATACGCTGATAGCGTATCACCTAATAATAAGAATGATTCAAAAAACACTTTCTTCTTTTTTTCATGTCAATCATTATCATGAGGTTACACAATTATTGTATATTCTTTTAATTTCACATAATTTTACTTACACCTTATTCTCTGTTACCAAAGAAAGTGATGTGCATATGTTTTTGTCCAAAACAAAAATCAAATAAAAGATTTGAGCTTGAATTTGATAATTAAGTAATTTTCATAGTGGTTAAAATGATGATGATGATGGTGATGATGATGATGATGATGATGATGACAGTAACGATAGTACAGACTGTACTATGATAAAGGCAACGATTACAGCACTGACTAGTGCTTTCATCATTATCATTACATGTATTATCATTATTATCATTATTGTTATCACAATGTTGTCATGTCCATGTCTACATTGCATTTGGAATTGTCATTATTACTTTGTTTTCCTCATTGTGAATGTGTACAATGTTTTATAGGACGCTCACGCTAATCAACCATTTGCTATTAAAACGAAAAAGAATTTCAAGAGCGAAATTGTTTACATAGTTACAACACAGATATACTATACAGCATACAAGCAGAAGTAGTGTCAAGAGAGTCAGAGTAATAACAGTTTAAGGATGATAAGAATAGCTGCAATGACAATACTACTTGTAATGATAATGATTACAATAATAACGATGTTATAAACACCAAAATGTTACTGATAATAGTTATACTATGATTCATTCAATTTAATCTAATTACATTTTCATAATTTCCTACAACAAAAAAAAAACAATTGAAATCAGTACAATATGCCTATTGTAACCGTACACGTATGTTGTAACAATGCTCTATCATTAAAAAAAAAGAAAAATACTCCGAAATAAAGCGTAATAAATAGGCCCTTATACTGTGATTTTTCTGATTACACCGAATCATTTTTTTTTGGGGGGGGGGGGATGGAGGGGACTGCTGAAAAGCGATAGGCCTGAGTATTACAATGAGAATACTATGATTGTATTGTCATTGTACTCATAAATATTACAAAGAAGTGATGAAAATATCATAAGAAACAAGAGAAGATGTGTTGATTATTAAAACAGATCGATCCAACACCTCCCTGACCTATTCGATCGAAATCCTCAGCCAAATCCTGTATTTACCGCCCTCAATAGGCGATCCGAGTATCCTCTCGGATCATTTTCAGTTTGGTCTGTCTCTTTTTCTGCCGTCCTTCATAATGTTCGTCTAGCCAAGGAGGTATAAATACCTCTATTGGTTTAGCCGATAAGATAGCCTCATTATGTATGTGTACACATGCCTAATCTGGCACGAAATCTGAAGGTCCCTCACTCACAGCGAAGTCATTATTGGCAAGCAGCCAAAAATAAAAAAAGGTAAACAACAACAAAAATATGGGTGTGTGGTGGAGGCGAGGTGAATTTATGGCTGACACAAGATGTCATATACATTTTATAGTTTTATGTTATTTGCAAGTTGCAGATAGGCCTACATCAATGAAAAGAGTGATTTTACAATAGCTCACGGTGTCTTTTTTTTCATTGATTTGATTGATTGATTGTTTGGTTGTTTGTTCGTTTTTATTCATCAAAATAGAGAAAGAAGACATTTATATATATAAACAAAAAAAATGTTTCAACATTCTGAAACGTAAGCATGCTTTATTTTCGAATTATCGAAGTATTTTTCAGGAGCGTGCAGATTTTCTACGAACTCGTACGCATCAGTTCTTGATGACTCTTTTTCCCCCTTAAATGAATTCTTTTGTTCATACTAGCAGAACAAAAAAGTAACAAAAAATAATTCTTTTGTTCATACTAGCAGATAGTACATGTCAAGTAGTCTCTCTTTCCACTATTAAAGGTAATACTCAGCCATGTTTTCTGATAAATGCAGATGGGTAACAACGACCCGTTTAGAAAGGAAATGGTTGAAGTTCAAGTTCAATATATTTTATCAAAGTATTTTTTTTTCTTTAAATATTGATCCTCAAGGGAACCTATAATGCACAGTACGTGATACAGATCGATATTTGGCAGTTTCTCCTAGAAATATTTGAATTTTGATCTCAAAATAACATGAACATAGCTTAAAGCACGGAGCGCTTACATCATTTCCACTCTCACATTGCGTGTTGATCACGTGTGAGGACGGTGTCCCTGGCTCGGAAGTGATTGCCTGTTTTAAACTCAACCTATAAGCTATACGGTTCGCGTGGATGAGTTACTGAACAGTTTTTTTCTCTCTCTCTCATAATTTATGAGTCTTTCGTCAGTAAAGTAACCATGTCGAGTTGGCTATTGACATAGAAGGACGCCTTGAACCGGGAAACGTGCATGGAAATTTCAAAGAAACACGCGGAGAATGATAATACAAATTGTATCACAATGCAGAAGAAGAAAATCATATTATACTCGACACAGTTGATAATGGGTATAACATGGGCGAAGTAAACAATGTCACTGTGCTGCTCTGCCCTACTTTCTCGGATACAAGGACAGAAGAACAAAACATACATCGATAAAGATAATGTCGCTTTGACCATGACCACTGATGCACTCGAGGAACATGCTTCAAAATATACAGTATACACATATATTGTTTGCGTCCTTTTGACCTTTACCCGCTGACGTCATCAGAGTCACCAGCCGTGAACCCCACTGGTAATTAAAGGAGCTGTGATATACAGTGTACATCAGTTGGGAAACTTTGAAGTCGTATATATATATTCTTCATTTTTTAATGAACACAACTTTAAGTGAATTGAATATTTATGAAAGATGAAAGTAGAACAACATTTATCACCAAAAATCAAAAGTCTTGGTTAGTCATGCCGAGAATATATACGCTTTGAACATTTTGTTGCATTGTGTTTCCAGTTTACTTGAAAAACTCAACCAACCCTTAACTGTGCTATATGTCATTCAGTAATATATTACCTTTTATTTCATCCGTTCTTCTTTTTTTTACGTTACATTGAATACTTCTTCAAATTATATATGTTTCTGTTCTCTTATTTTTTTCATTATAGTATAATTTGTGATTTTACTGATCTTTCACATGAACTACCGGTAGTCTCTGCATTTCCTGTAACTTCAATGACAGAACAACAAAACTAAACCAAACAACACAAACTACTCAGCAGGACGCATCGCTCCGGCCCCTCCCTTCCCCCGCCCCCATTCCTCCCTCGCCCTCTTTCCATCGACTCTCTCTGCGTGCGTGCAGATTGATCCACGCGGGATTTATAGCAGAGGAGAGGTCACGGTTAACTGTGTCAGCGTCGTGGCGATACAAGGTCACCGTCTGCGCATGGACGAGACTTTGACCTGATCCAATGGATTTAGTTCGCCAGCTGCATTAAAATATCACGAGTCTTCGTTTAATTTTAACCCTCACAAACGCGGAAAATATACGAGAGGATTTTGTATGCAATATAAATTATCTGATGTATACGCGGTATATTTTGATGATGAACTTCCTTGAAATGTATACATATTACATGCATTATTATGGTATATATTCAACGTGTATAAGTTATTTAATTTCATTTCATTTCATTTATTTCCACATCCTGATAAAATGCATACAAGGAATACAGGAACAATTATACACAGTAGAACATTGGAACAATACAGGAAAATGTTCAACTTATAACAATTCCACACCAGACAAACACAACATAAAAGCAGTTATTTCAGTTTGTGGGGAGATCAACATAGACCGTTGGTCTTTCTAGGGCTGATCCCAAATATTACAGCTAAAATAGTTACATAAATGGAATGCAATCAAGAAAACTATACTACAGAAGGAATACAATACATTTAAGAAGACAAGAGTCTCCAAAGTGGCATGCTTATACACTGAATAAAACTTGGGACTTAAAGTATATCTTTATGAACATGAAAGAATGTGTATCTTCTTTTGAATATTGAAAGTCTATTAGACAACTTTATTACTTAGTAATACAGCGTTTTATCACAAAACAAGTTAACTCCATTCTCGTTGTGATATTTGCTATTAAAACTGCTGAAAACATAGAAAATGATATGAAATGTGGGATATTTTGAATTATATAACTTAAAGAGTATAACTTAGTATTTTATTGGTGAAGTATCACTAAGAATGGCGCTCAGCCTATTTTTGGCTTTCAAAATCTATCTATCTATCTATCTATCTATCTATCTATCCATCTATATGTATATGAACACTTCTTTTTCGTACATTCAATTTAAGTTGTAGTTCAGTTTTAGGAGCACAAATGAAATTACATGATCAAATAAAGGGTCAGTATACAATGCAGTGAACATTATACTACTAATATTACTATTACAATATTAAATCCATTTTCAAATATTCCCTCCTGTCATTCAAAAAAAATCAACGTATTCGGGGAAAAATGAAAAATTACATATTCTGTACGTCATAACCTGACTGACGAAAAATATCGATACATTCTTATTGAAGACTATTGAAGATTATTTGCTTTTATTCCCTTGTCGCGCATATTCAAAGCGCGCAGTGTTGGCATAATTAAATATGCCTGCATTGAATACTCAAGACTATATACCGTGCAGTTTGTATATGCGATAACTTACAACTTCATTATCATAATGAATCGTAAAATGATTTTTTTTCCTTCAAAATAAGATGAGATCAATAATATTATTGAAGGTATACATGACATAGCAAAAATGAAATGGGACGAAAATCACGTGAGTACCTCATGTTTGGTTGTCATCTGGGCAGCCGACAAAGTCGTGTTCATGGAAGTTGTACACTATATACGGATATCAATATGAGGTGTGTGCGAGTTATGCCTGCTATATTATCTGCTGTGACCGATAGCAGCCCTGGCGTCTTTTGTTTTTTATCCGATTTCGATACTGATGTTTGCCCGTCTGCCGTTCTGACCGCTTGTAACGTGCTATCGATCCACGTGATAGTCGCGACCGCTCTCTTGATTACAGAACAAGTTGATCTAATCAAATAATGAGGGTCATGTCAATACATAATACAAACACTCAAATAAAAGTTTGACTCGTTTTAGGGGAATCACACGCGCACACACACACACACACACACACAAAACAAAACAAAACAAAACAAAACAAAACAAAAAAGCTGCGATGATTAGTTATTTTGGTTGACTGGTTGACGCTTCTCCAGCTTAGATCATTAGTCATTAGAATTTCATTTCATTTCATTGATTCAGTTTCATTTTCAACAAATAATATAATTGTACAAAAATATCAAGCAAAAACAAAAACAACAACAACAATATACAAACCAGAATAATATTTTTTACATCGTTTATATACATGATGATTGATTATTAATTTGTCTAAACGTTGAAAATTGTTGTACTGTGAATGGTACCTCGAATATAACATTATGTTAGATATCATGTTTTCTCATTGCTAGTATCAAAATGAACACATTACATTTAATTCAGGGTGATGTTGAACAAGTACACTGATACCTCAAAAACCATTTGCCACAACGAAAATTTGGTACAGCTTGTATAGATCTAGTGATTGCGGTTGTTGTTGTTGTTTTCAACGCTTCAGTCTGTCCCATACGCATTGCTGATATGAAAGGTCACTTCTGGGCATAGATGTTATCATACAACCGTCTTTATCAATATTTACCAGGGCGTAGCATACTCCACATAGGGTTACGAAGTCCATTGAACTACATGTAGTGTCACGTGCTGAGAGTATACTGTTTGTAACAGTAAGTAGCTCCGCAATGATCTTGTTGATTGTCAATAATAGTGTCACTTATGCAATGAATGCATGTAATGCAGGGGGCGGAGCCTTCCAAAGTCGTTAGTTTTCTTACATATCTATTAATTGTCTTTGATTATCATTTTCTTTCTTTAATTCAAAAGTGTGTGTGTGTGTGTGTGTGTGTGTGTGTGTGTGTGTGTGTAGGGGGAGGGGTGGTTGCATCTGCCCACCCTTCCCCGTTTCGCAATGATTTTTATAATGCACAATTCACAGCCATAGGACAAGAGGACGATACGACAACGCAATAAGAATTACTGGATACATCAGAAAAGCATTTTTTTTTTTTGTAATGATAATATTTAACAGTATCTATAGGGCCTATAATATAATAAATTGTTTTCTCAAAGCTTTCATATAACGCGTACTGTTATTTGTTGGCAGTTATCGGATTGCGATGGGAACATTTGGATATCAGTGCTATGATTATTGTTGTTATTATTGTTTTTTTATAGTCATCGTCATTATCATGTATCACTATCATTGTTGTTTTTCATTTACCCCATCATTATCATCATTATATAGTAACTATTGTGTTGGCAGTAGTATATCTTTTGCCATCATTATTATCACAATTGAACATTTTCATTGTGAGTTATATTGATAATAGTGATGATAATATAGTGACGCTGATACTGAATCTTATACTATATAGTAATCAGTTTGTACCTCCCTGTCATCAAAATATGAAGCACATAAACCATAACCGACCTACATAACTATGAGCTGTGTATCTAAAAATATAACCAGGGTCACGTGATGTGATCCGATTACACAATATTTATTTCATCGTGGTATACGTCGTCGCGTCTGTTTGTTTAATAATCTTGACAAATTTAGCGCCGAGCATCGAATAAAGTTCAGAATTCTAAAGGCTGGTATAAAGGACACGTTCACACTAGAAAATATTATAAAAACAAAAATGTATATCACTTTGTATTGAGAATATCGTTCCATGACACTATGATATTTTCACCTTTTAATCGATCTCCACGAATAGATAATGTGTGCAGAGGGGGAGTGGCATGCAGCGAGAGATTGTTGTGAACCGGGTTTGTGATTGGACCTTGATCGCTTGACATAACCCAATCATGCTCCGACGTCGTGCTTCACTTGAACCGAAATGTTATACTGGCACGGCCTTGCGCAGAATACTGCAGCTGTTTGCCCTACTTTGCCAGATACTATACAAATCTAATGCTCATAATCACAGAGATATACGATTGTAATTTACCTAAATGTATATAATACCAAGGAGGTATACTACAGTACAATAGGCAAAGTTGCCTAGTAGCATTCCTTGGTATATTACCATTACAAAAGCAGCGCATGACAAGGCATGCATAATCCTTTTGTTGTACTCATTAAAGTGTATTTCCAACATTACCTCTTTAAGCGAGAAATCAAAATTATATTGCACGACTGTGCACTATTAGCAAAACAGTGACTGCCACGTGGTACCGATTCCACCAACCCGATTTGTGTTTTACAAAGTCTGCCTGCTCCAACACAATAAGAATAATTGTATAATATGATATATCAATTTCACACACTTTTTGGTCCTGATTTAATTCCTTACAGCAACCAGCGATCGAGCGTTCCGGAGTAATGTACAAAAGTTTATGGTTTTCGTTCATAGCAATCATGTCAAATACGTATCTTTTCAAAACTGCGTTTTATACAATACAATCTGAAAAACAAACACAAAAACATAAACCTCACTCCAAATAGCTGGGAGTGCACTGTCCGCTTTAAGAAAGAAAATAATTAATTTAAAGCAAGAGAGAGAAAGAGAGATGGGGAGAAAGAGAGAGGGAGAGGGAGAGAGAGACGTACTCTTTAAATGAAATACATGCACGCACCCAATATGACTGTATACATGACATGCATGCTACATACATAGGGCCTACATACATACACAATTACGTTTACACAAGCATATAAAGCAAGGAGCTTCAAAGCTTCTACATACATACATACATACATACATACATGTACATACATACATTCATACACATATACATACATGCACCCATACATTTTATACACATCAACACCATAAACACAGAGACGTTTCGGAGTGCGACAGACATTGGACATTAATTTTCCGTGCATGTCTGTGTATAATCTATAACTACAATAAATTATGTGTGTTTACCTTAAGATTCCCCATGAATTATGAAGTTCTTTTTTTTTAACATAATGTCCGTATTCATGAACTATTCCAGGGCACTGTCGATTTCAGTGATCATGATGATATTTTGCTACTATCTCTCCCCTCTCATTAGGTCAAACTTTCCTTTGTGCGAGTTGATAACTACAATACTCTGATACTTTTGTATCGTAATCGTTCCTTGAGTGTAATTGTATACCATGTTGTGATTATGGATGATTCATTAAAAACATGATGAATAGAAAAGAAGATAACAGCAATAAGGCTGAGTCTTAGATTAAACAAAGAACGGTATTCAGTGTTTTATTCAAGAAATATATTGTCTCACAATCCCCATATGGTAGTCAATATATCTTTAAAGTGTCCAGCAGCCTCTTAAAGTGGTGGGCGGTTCCAGCGGTGACGCAGCGTCCTCGAGCGTCCAATCAGCGTTGAGCTGGCAATCACACCCCATGGCCATGACCGCAGTTTGCGAGGTATTGTTTTCAGTATACTATCTCCAGCTGATCTCCGTGTTGTCAGGCTGGAATGTATATATTGCCATGTCGGCTGCCGACAAGCGTGACAAGAGACCAATATCGTGTTTTATGTTTTGCCTTCTCTCTCCCTCTCTCTCCCTCCCTCTGTCTGTCTGTCTGTATGTATGTCTGTTTGTCTCACTCTCTCTCTCTCGTCCATATAGTTGCACACATGTAGTTGCACATACTGCAGTTGCACTCAACAGATTTTCATCTACATAATCCAAAATCTCTTAGAGCTCACAGGTCAGTGAGGCATCACGGACCTGATACATGGAATGCTTTACCTGACTCCTTAAAGACACGAACATCTTTGTTTTCTTTTAAAGCTAGCTTAAAGAAATATGTTATGTTAACTCAATATATTTAGTGTTATAATGTATAATAATTTGATATGATTTTGTTTGTTTAGGTTTAAAATTGTTAGTATTATTGTATTGATATACTGAAGAATAATATATATTATAAATGGCCCCAACACAAACATTCAAGTCACCTATTGCACTCGCACAGCACTCACTCACATCTCTTTCCCTATAAAGCATACTATTGTAACGTAGAAAACTAACAACAACAACAACCCCCATGTACTTTCTATGAGAGGCAAACCAGAGTTATATTTCCCAATGAGGCCATCAGCCCAGTCGAGATATGCTTATGCTGACGGTCTCGTGCTTCCCTATTTAATCAAATGCACTGCCTTATTTGTATTATATGTAACAATCAATGTTTTACAAAGATTTCTGTTATGCATATAGGATCAACTGCACTTTTGTTTTGTACATTGTATTGCTCTTTTGTTATTTGGTTATGTTTGGTTTGAATTTGTCACATTGATGTTATTCATTTTTTATTTGATTTGATTGAGAAGCAAAATAAAATACAAACGAACGAACATATAATTTCACAGACAGAATGTTTCGCCGGATACACATGACAATGAGCAGTGATGCTTTTCAGCTATAATTATAATTATGTTCACATCTTTAATCCCTTTCTTGTTTACTCTTTTCCATATACAAACCATGTCTTTACACAGTTTTAGATGGAAAATTATTAGTAGTATTATTCAATAGATATAAGGAAAATGAATACATTAATCATGTATCACTTTAATCTGTTTGATTCCCGAGGACGAAATTAATGTGTTTTTGTTTTGTTTTATTTTATGTTTTATAATCTTACTTCAATTATTTTTCTATTGTGTATGTGTGTGTGTTTGGTTTGTGTGTGTGTGTGTGTGTGTGTGTGTGTGTGTGTATGTGTGTATGTGTGTGTGCAAACTGCACTGAGATTAAACACGTAAAAACTTTCCATTTTGTAAGGTGTCCGTGACAGGAAGGGCCGGAATCGTTTTACAAACCATATGACTCCAGCGACCAAAGATAATACTTGTACTCCATCAGGAATGTGATTATGATCAGCTTACGAATCTTCTCAGATATTCGGCTGTTTGTTCATATTAATATGAGGGCCTATAGTAAACAAACTATTCCTCCCTCTGGCCCTAGTACTTGATGTTGTTATATCCGTCAAGTCTATTGATCAACTTTGTTTTGTGTGTAGACCTATTACGAATGGATTATGCATTATTAAGTGGCCGTCCTTCCACTCTCTAGCTTGTTCTGTTAAAAAGATTATACATGTTTCATAGTTTATAATTCTGGTGGTGTTTTGTTGCGATCTACTCATGTATTCCAATTGTTGAATATGTGAATTATAGTTAGATATAAACATAAGTAAGCTTAGTAATTATTACGATAATATAATATATATATGTATATTATATTTATGTATATATATATTATATGTATATATATAATATATATAATATATATGTATATATAACAAATATGTATATACATATAAAATAAGTATATATATATATATATATATGATATATTCTAATATATATACATACGCATAAACATACACAGCTTCATAAAATACATGCTATTAACACCTAATAGTTGCATAATATTCGCATAATGATTATAACACATCGTGACTGTAGACATTATGCGCTTGCAAATCTAGCCAATAATCTTTCTTTATCTTAGCTGATGATCAACACTGACGAGGACAATGACCCCTTTCTCATTTAATGAGTGTGTGAACGTGTGTGTGTGTGTGTGTGTGTGTGTGTGTGTATGTGTTAATATTATATGCAGTCATATAGCGCAACTTGCCACGCCCTCTGACTAATACTTTCCATGTATTTATCTCTCTTTGACTCGCCACGGACAGCTCGCTGAGGTAGACATTAATTATGTCGCGATGTCCGTGACATTTTGCTCAACGTAAACCCTATATCTTAAACGGATTGCTGCATCATGCCGTTGTCAAGTGGTGATGGACATATCAGCTCCGACCCTTCTAAGAACGAGGCCGGTTCATTATATTCAAATCTAATGGCGATATATGTCCATACACTGATATATATATATATATATATATATATATATACATACATATATAAATACTATATATAACAGATATCATGTTCATGCTGTCAATACCAACATTTTATCTTTTGACACAAAAATAAAAATAAATAAACTGTTGGTACTACAGCATGAGCTTCAGTTCTGTTCTAATCTTTATAATATTGTAACAAAACGTGGACTACTCATTACTCAACATATATATTAGAGAGAGAAAGAAAGGGAGAGAGAGAGTGTGAGTGTGTGTGTGTGTACATGTAATATAGTATGATTCAATATGATATAGCATAATGTAATATAATATAATATAATACAATATAATATAATATAATATAATATAATATAATATAACCCGTTCCATACGGGAACCTTGTGGCTTTGATTGCAGAATTCAGTATGGAATGGGATAATATAATATATCATAATGTAATCGTCGGCTGAGATGTGTCGATTGAAATAATTTTCATTTTCAGTAAAATGTTAAAAAATTAAAACCACAAGGGCGCTATCTTACCCTTTATTATCTAAAAATTGCTTATAAATCTACCCATTTGAGATTAACTAAACGTTTTATTTCACGAAAATATATTGTTTCGTATTTATTTACGCTGAAATAGCAAATCACGATAGCGCCCTTCTGGTTCTCAGCTAATGATATAATACAATGTTATATTACTTAAGTTAAAGACATAATTTACCATTTGCAGATGAAACAAAACCCCAGCATTAGTGCTTTAAGATAGTTTTAAAATGTGAGTTAAGGATAGAAACAAAAAATGTAAAAATTTTAATCCGTATAATCGATGTCAAGTGTTGTTAAATACACGAAATGTGAACAATAGTTATAATAAAAATGTTTTCAGACTAAACCGTCTACAGTTACGGTTTATCAAGAATAACAATGATATCTCCTTATATTTTATGCTCTATTGCAAAAATGTTATATGGTAGGATGTTTTGTGATACAACAGACCTACACATAAGTTCTATGCATCAAATGTGATATCTTTAACATTTTTGAAATCACTGCTCCCAAAGGTAAACTGGACCTTTCATATGATAATATAATATTATGTATAAGAATTATTTTTGGATTGTCTAGGATAAATTTTGATAGACAGGAACAACCTTATTTTAATTAGGGTTTGCGTGCAATTTGAAGAAAGCAGTCTACCTTGTAACTGCAATTCAAGAGAGAAAGCAAACTGCCCCTTATTGTGCTTTGCATCCCGATTGGCACTGATGTCTGAAAACTTACCGTCAGCGAAAAGAGATTACCCATAACCCATAATCCCTATTGTGACATCACGACCTTCCTGTTGGATTGCAGCGCATCGCTTCACCTGAGTGGGCGCGTCTGGTCAATCCACAACCTTAGATCGCTGAATGCTGATGAAATATTGTACAGTTTCGGTTGAGATGGGGCTTAAATGTTTCCACTGTTTTATTATGATGATTTCTTTGAGATAATGAGAAAACTCTTCTGAAATACGAAATAGCGTATATTCTACGAGGAATTCAAAGTTAATTTGATAATAATTGGTGTTAAAATGGCAGAGATATTCATAAACAAAGCAATCCTGATAGAAAGTGGGACCCACCTTTTATTAGGATCGCTTTGTTTTACTTTGTGTTTTATATCTCAGCCATTTTAAAACCAATTGTCATGAAATAAACTTTGAACTACTCCAGGATTGTATACTCTTTAACATTTTATAAGGTGGTTTCTAAATATTTTCTTTAAAAAAATTTTAAAAGCTGAATCCTCACCTCAACCAATAGTAAATCGTCCCTTTAGATACGCTAAGCGCCTTAACACAACGGGCTAACATAGATGTTTCGGACAGTGGTAGTTACAACACTTATGCGATGATTACAACTTTGACATTAGTTAAAAATGAAAATCCCTTTTCCGAAAACTGGGCATCATTCCTAGTAGATGGTTTTGTGGCATATGGTTGAACCTAGATCGCCAAATATTTCAAGGAGAGCCAAAATTGCGTGTGCCAGATTACGGCTGCGGTGTTTGGGTGTGTCGAAAAATCATCCAGCATTTTTATTTTTCATTTTTCAGAAATAGATGCAGCCCTGTTGCTCGATTTTCCTGTCGTTGACAGGTTTTCGGTAGGTTTTTATTTTCTTTTGAAGGATTCATGTTTATGTTGGTATTAACCATATTAGTACTGCTGCTACTGCTGATACTGGTAATGATAACAATAATCATAATGAAAATAAATTTTGATTGTTATTTTCATCATCATGATAATCAGTGAAAGCATATATATATATATATATATAGTATTATTATTATTATTATAATTATTATCGTTATTATTATTATTATTGTTATTATTATTATTACAATTCTCGTTACTTTGCAGAGATAAATATCAAATCCCAATTCATTTTCTCATTTGATTATAAGTGATCTGTTATTCTATCATATGATTTTATTCAAAGATAGACTTGATTCTGGAACCATAATATAGGCTACTCCTGTAACACCTTCTTTACTGACAAAGCCATCAAATATTTTCAAGTTTTCATCATTTATCGGGAAATATACAGGAATTTTAGATATGACGGCCATAGTGGCGGTCATCATAAATATCTCAAAACCCTCCATGGATGCAGGAGTTGCTTCATTCAGAATGGAATTCAGCACTTTTAAAAAAGGGCAAAACCATCAAAAATCGTTGAGCGCGCTGTATAATGATAAAGGGGTATTCCAGGGCTGTTGAAAATTAATCTGGAAAGAAGAAATAAAGATTTCTTAGCACAGCAATGAAGATTAATTGATGAAAATAGGATAGAAATAAGGAAGTTATAACATTTTTAAGTTTCGCTAATTTTTCGGAAAAAAGTTCTTGAACAGACAATATGAATATGCAAAATAGTGAAGTGATGATGTCATTCCCTCACAACTTGCAATATCGTTTGTACATAAAATTTTGACATTTCCAGTTTTTCATTCAAACGCAATTACATCTCTGTCTCAAATCCTGATTAATGAATAACGTACTAGTCATTATCTTAAAGTTATTCATCCAGGAATGACCTCACATTTTACACTTTAATAACAGAAAAATGGAATTTTCGGCATTATTTTATTCATGTTCAACGGAAAATTTTGAGGTGATGACAACATCAGTTCACTCATTTGCATATTCATATCAACTGTAAGAGAACTGTAATGTTATTCCGCAGAAATCAGCAAAACTTCACAATTTCATAACATCCTTTTTTTTTTGTCCGATTTTGATCATATTTCTAATGTTGTAAACTCAAAAGATACAATTATTCTTTCTTATCAAACTAACTCATTACTGGACTGAAATTGCTCTTCAAGGTTAGGCCTAAAATTTGACTTTGACACCCAGAAAAGGGTCACAGAGGATACAGTGATATGGGTTACTTATGTGTGTTACCACACAATTATATGATAAAAAGTTCACAAGAGAAAAAGGAAACATTCCTGCCACTGTTCTTGTACTAGAGGAAGCTCCATATTCAGGGCAAAGTTCAAGTTCGTGACAGATATTTGTATAACAGTATGCCATCTATTTTTGTTTGCCAGTAGAGAGCAATGTTCTCGAGCGAACTTACAAAGTCATGGATAGAAAATCGCATAATTTTCGAGGGATGCCACAGAGTGTGGCTTCTCAAGCAATCGATTATACGTTGACTCTGTTCAATGCATAAGTGATGATTAAATCTACTCGATCTACTGTATCTATCTATCCATCCATCTATCTATCTATCCATCTATCTACCTATCTATCTATCTATCTACGTATATAATCTATCTATACCTATCTTTCTATTTGTTTATCTTACACCTCCCTCTATGTATATAATTATTTTCATCTCTATATATATACATATATAACTTATTTCAATCGATCTATCTCTCCCCCATATATCCATACGTTGTAGTTTCATAAATGTATTAAGCTTAGCTTCTATATCATGACCCAAATTCATGATGCCCCCCCCCCCCCCCCCCCCCGAAAAAATCCCATTGCGACTACTGTCAAAAAGGAGTGTGTTGCATCCCGAACTACTTTTAGTGAGAAAATCACATAGATGATATTATTTTCCACAAAATTATATAGAGATACATTGATATTCCTATAAATTCATTTCTAAATGTAGACTTTCTTGACCAAATCATACAGATGTAATGCTAGGCAAATTAGATTTGACAATTGACTCAAATGGTTCACAACTCTCTATTTAAACAGTATAAGGCTACTCATAAATTAGTAGAACTTTAAAATATTATTGGATACGAATTTCTTAACTTGGATACTATATCAACAGGGGGCTTTATTCAAAATTCATACGAAATTCATAACGAGACCTGTCGTGCACTGTGTGTTTCTTTGATATATTTACTGAATATAAATTCAACAAACACACAAAGTAGAATCCCAGGCATCAAAACTACAAATCGCCAAAATCCAAATCTAAAAATAATATAGGTACATTTTGTACTAACGAACCTTCGAAATAACGAACTCCAACCCCCCCCCCCCCCCCCCCCCCCCCCATTTTCGGATTAACTAACCTTCTGAATAGCGAACCTAATTTCATTTCCGGGATAACGCTAAGCCAAACAAACTGTAACCGGCTATGCAACACTCCCTGACCCTTTTATATTCGTGGTCCGTGAAATACATATTCCAGTGGTCTGAATTAGTGCTAAAAGTTTTACACCCCGTCCTAATTCTATAGGTGACCATTCCATGGGATCAATCTTAATCGCAAACACTAAAGTATTACAGAGCATTGCCCCACGATTTCATCACACTCTGATGCGGAAAAAGCAGTACTGGTAGAGATTCACCGTAGACAACGGCAACCACAGGCTATATTATCCACATCAGTCATTCTTGTTTGATCGGCGCGGTAACCATGGCAACACGAGACCGTGCTCCGCGCTGTTTCTGTTGTCATCCACGCTTCTCTTGTGAACGGGAGTGCATGACAAATAGCCCAAGAATCGGCAACAATAGAATCTATATACTATTGTAATCCAAAGGCTTCATTCTATCAAGAGAGAATTAGATGAGTAGACAGCCGCTTGAATTCTTGAGATACGTTTCAGTTTAAAGGTATATGGCAATTACACTGCACGTTGTAGGAAGAGAAAATGAAGATGGATGGAATAGATGGATGGTGAGAATGAGAGATAAACTAATAACTAGTTGGACTGATGGTTAGGATAATACACATAATAGCTTCAGTCTATTATGACGATATAAAGTACCAACACAATCGATTGTATCAAAAACAATGCGCAAACGTGAAAACCATTAGCGAGGAATTCCGCCATGATTGCAAACAGAGAGCAAAGTCAATGTCAAGCTAACATCATTTTAGAATCTGCAGCAGGTTGAAAATGTATTACTGACGATGACAACCTATTCACCATTGCCTTTGCCACGGAGAGCCAGCTGACATAGAATGCAATTTTGTTTGATGATACGCAAAATCATGAGCTTTCAAAATACACAGGTTCACCTCTGCAAGCTATTAACAAAGTTAACAGGATTGTGTGAAAGAAGCTGTTCCATTTTAAAGAGGAAGGAAGCGGCGTGGCCGCGAATACGACGCCCAAACTGGATTGGTACATGATAGTCTTGTCCAAGGAAATTACTTGATCAAAAACATTGTTCTCGATAAGTATAGTCTGTATTGCTGTCAAACCATAATTATTCAAAAAAGGAAACTTTGCCAAAATCACTCGAGAATAACGATGTCAGGGCAACCCTAATATTGAGACAGAAAGAAGGAGGAGAGAATTAAGGAAAGAATGGAATAAGATATTCAGTTCATTATAACCACCATTTTTAAGCTATCAATGTGATAAACTCCTATCACGTCGTCTGGGTGGGAGCTGATAGCTCCAACGTGACAGTTAATTGGTCAAAGATGTTCTTACGTCAGCTGCTCATACTGTTTTCCATACATGCTTTCGCATTTTCGCATTTTCTCACGGCTGGTTAAACTGTCATGAATGACGTCCTTCAAAGGATCAATCCTGTCTGTACCTCTGCTGCTTTTTCCCAGTCCCTGGTCATGGTTGAAAATATTTGGGCAAGTATATCGCCTTCATTAGCGTTAATCACAGTAAAGACAACTATGTCTATGTCTATTTACCTACTCTATTGTACTTTAAAAAAAAAATCTTTTCTCTAGGCCTGTGATCATAATTGTTTGTTTATTCATTTGAGAATTTACTTTCAAATTTTGTTTTGTTTTGTTTTGTTTTGTTTGTTTTTTGTTTATAATACACCTCACTATTCATCTATATATTTATTCATTTATTTATTTATCAAGTCTTTTTTTAAAAGCAGGGTAGTCCCATTCAGTGCCACAAAAGCCTGCTTTACAAGGGAGCCCTGCGTTGATATACATTGCAATACATGTGCACACAATAGAAAACGAGAACAAAACTAACATAGATGTGATACAGCTAAAGAACAATCGATTAGCATAAAACACATAAGAAAGAACATTAAACGAGCGGAGAAAATAGATATCTGAATAATGCATAGCTACTGCAAAGGGTTCATATCAAATGAGAGATTGATGTTGGCGAACGCACGATTCCTAAATGTTTGCAATGAGGAGGCTGTTTGAATAAAAATTGGTAACTCATTAAATGATTTGCTTGTAGTATATGAGAAGGAGCATTTCTTATATTCAGTTCTAGGTATGTGAATCAAATTAACATAATTAAACAAACAGCTAATCTTTCCATATCTTGTACCCACCCCACCCCCCAAAAAAAGCCACATGCCAGATTCAAGCATCTCTTAAATAAAGATAAATTTTTTCTTTTACAGATTTTTAAGCTTCATTTCTCCCATTGTATGAGACGTTCGATCTCAATGATGAATAAAGCACAAATAATCTAATTTGCTGTTTGTTCATTGTAAAAATACAATATAATAGTTTGATATTGACAAGATAGAAATTCAGTGCACTTAGTCATAATTATTCTTAACAAAGATTATTTCAGGGGAGATGTCAATTATAGTACATAAATTTACTGTAGCATCATTATGGGTATGTCTTAAAATGAAATTCCATATTCCAATGACTTCTATCTTTAAAACAAAGTAAAATCAGACGATCACCAGAATTGCAGAAAATCGGAAAAAGAAAGTTAGACAAGCATCTTAATTTATTTTATGCCAAATATTGGTCGCATCCATTAGTTTAATCGAGAAGATGCTACAACTCACTTCCACATTGGTTTGTGAACAGAAATATCATATGAATCGCGTCTTAGGTCCATGATTTAGCAACTTCAACACTCTCCCCTAAATGTCATCGACTAAATATGGATGCCAAGGATATAATTTTTCTGGTCGGTTACCAATTAAACAAGGAATTCTTCTGTGAAGATTTAAAATGTGCTTGCTAAATTTAAAGATTAATATGGCGACGATATGACCATGTTTATGTCATTTGCATACAATGGTTGCAACAAATATTATTCTTTCGTCAAAAACATGAGAAACTTACTTAAGAATGCCATAACTGTTTTATTTGTACGGGTCGGATTCCGGAGCAAACTACTCTTGTTTTTCATTTTGCTCTATACTACTATAATCAAGGTTAATTATTAGAATATGATGTGGAATTGAAATCTAATTTTCATCCTTCCACAATGTATAGGTATTGTTAACTCGTGGCTATTCTTAATTCAAGATTCAAATTTATTTATATTTCCATAAAATAAACAGAGAAATTATATACAATGTATAAGCAGAACATATTTGTAATAATTGCACAAACGTGAATTGACAAAATACGTGTGAAAATGAGTAACAGTGAAGAAAATACAATTATATAATTATTTTTTTCAAATATATACATATGCATATAGTACAAACAAATTAAGGATGGGAATGGGAATGGAGGGTCCCACTAAAAAGCAAAGCTTGTATGATGTGGGACCCTCAACAAATACATAGAACAGCGAATGATGAATTAACGAAGCTACAAACCGATATAAAACATAATCAAACGAACCAATGTCAACTGATATGAAATAAAATTGGGAAGGAGAAAAAAAAAAGAAGAAAAAAATAAAACTACAACACGTGTCATCGTGGACGCAAGCAAAATGGATTCCATGAGATAAGAGTAATGACAAAATACAACCTAGATCGAATATATTGCAAAGAATTGTGTACATAATTATACCGGTAAGAATGCAGAAAAACGGATATAAACGTATGTATACGACCTCATGACTGTTCTTTGTATTCATTGTCTGCTGTATATTGTCATTGTTCACCCTTGATGCCGCGTGCTTCACAAATTCAAACTAACACATCGCTGACCTGCAATCATGGGCGTAAATCCCGGGGGGGGGGGATGGGGGGGATATATCCCCCCCTGAAATGGAGGAGGGGGGGGGATGGCCTGTACAATCATCCCCCCCCCTGAATTTTGAAAAAAAAAATGGAGGAAGCAGAAATGTGATTTGGATATCGCATGACGTTTGTACGCCGGCCTTTAGACAGGTAACAGAGCTGAACAGTATTCTATCTTGTAGGAAAATACATACATAATTTTCTCAAGCGCTCGCTCGCTTCGCTCGCTCGCGAAGAAAGTAACATCGACACACACTGTAAGGTATGGCTCAGACGTTGACAGCGTCAAATAGTATAGGCCTACATGTAAACATGCTATAACGCGAGTAACTGGGGACCATCTGCAAAATATGTACGAAAACAAACAAACAAACAATAACAAAAACTATATCGCCATAATTGAACCCCTTCCATTTCCTGAATCATTCCTGAGAAACGACAGAGACTGGTGACTCAGTCAGGATAGGCCTACATCTATGGGCATACCCAGGGAAGATCAGGGGCGTCGAATCTAATCTTCCGCCCCTACGGAAGTGTTTAGGCAGACAAATCATTCATCCCCCAAGCAATTCCCGAGATGAGGACAAATCTCGAACTTTCTTAATGGAAAATTGTCCAAATATCGGCAGAACTATGCACCAGATCGTTGTATTGCAATCATAAACATGCAAAAGCTCCGCTATACAGGATCCCTTTCGATAGACTTTGTACACTTTTGAGATTGACATATATTTCCCTAATTTATCAAAGAGTGTGCAGCAGATCTTTCACTTAACAAAAGCACCCTCATAATGCAGAGGCGTCGATGGGGGGGGGGATGGTTCCCCCATAAAAGTGGGACAAACAAAAGCGAAAATATAGCTACAAACGGCAGTTTTTGGAGTGTAAAATGTCAAAATCTTAAAGCTCGCTCGCTCCGCTCGCTCGCATTTAATCGCTATGCCATTCTCCTGATGTTGCTGCCAGTGACTGACAGCAGTTGCGCCCGGTGCGCCTCCCTTAATTTCCAAAGCGAAAAATATAGGTACAAACGGCAGTTTTGGGACTGTAAAATGTCAACATTTTGAAGCTCGCTCGCTTCGCTCGCTCGCATTTAATCATTATGCCATTCTCCTGATGTTGCAGCCAATAATTGCCAGCAGTTTTCGCCCGATGCGCCCCCCTTAATTTCCAAAGCGAAAAATATAGCTACAAACGGCAGTTTTTGGACTGTAAAATGTCAACATTTTGAAGCTCGCTCGCTTCGCTCGCTCGCATTTAATCATTATGCCATTCTCCTGATGTTGCTGCCAGTAACTTCCAGCAGTTTTCGCCCGGTGCGCCCCCTTAATTTCCAAAGCGAAAAAATACAGCCACAAACGACAGTTTGGGGGACTGTAAAATATCAAAATTTTCAAGCTCACTCGCTTCGCTCGCTCGCATTTAATCGTTATGCCATTCTCCTGATGATGTTGCCAGTAATTGCCGGCAGTTGCGCCCGGTGTGCTCCTCCCCCTTAATTTCCAAAGCGAAAAAATACAGCCACAAACGGCACCTTGGGGACTATAAAATGTCAAAATTTTAAAACTCGCTCGCTTCGCTCGCTCGCATTCAATCGTTATGCCATTCTCCTGATGTTGCATGCTGCCAGTAATTGCCAGCAGTTGTGCCCGGTGCGCCCCCCCTTAAATTCCAAATCGAAAAATATAGCTACAAACGACAGTTTGGGGACTGTAAAAAGTCAAAATTTTCAAGCTCACCCGCTTTGCTCGCTCGCATTTAATCGTTATGCCATTCCCCTGATGTTGCTGCCAGTAACTGCCAGCAGTTGCACCCGGTGCGCCCCCCTTAATTTCCAAAGCAAAAAAATACAGCCAAAAACGGCAGTTCTAATTGGACTGTAAAATGTCAAAATTTTCAAGCTCGCTCGCTTCACTAGCTCGCATTTAATTGTTGTGCAATTCTCCTGATGTTGCTGCCAGTAATTGCCAGCAGTTGCACCCGGTGCGGCCCCCCCTTAATTTCCAAAGCAAAAAAATACAGCCACAAACGGCAGTTTTTGGACTGTAAAATGTCAAAATTTTCAAGCTCGCTCGCTCCGCTCGCCCGCATTTAATCGCTATACCATTCTCCTGATGTTGCTGCCAGTGATTGACAGCAGTTGCGCCCGGTGTGCCCCCCCCCTTAATTTCCAAAGCGAAGAATATAGCTACAAACGGCAGTTTTGGGACTGTAAAATGTCAAAATTTTCAATGTAAAAAGATTTCACCGTGGGAGGGGGAAACCCCCCTACCATACCCTCCCCCCCCCCCTCGCTTGCATCGCTCCCTCACGATCTCATAACCGCTCCCCTATAAGATCAAATCCTGTCTACGCCGGTGATAGGCCCAACTATTTAGTAGACGTTCGCAGTGATGTCGCACAGGCGGAGCAAGAGCTGAAATACCACGATTTAGTCATTCAATAATATATTGTGAATATTTCATTTTCTATTGTTTTTTTTAAAGAAAAAAAAAACAAAAATTTCACCAAAAGTGTGCACCAGATCGCTGAATTTCAGGTCTGAAAATGCAAAATCTTCCTCGTGTGGGAGAGGGGTGCACCCCCTCCCCCTACACACCCTCCCCCCGTTCGGTCGCTCCGCTCCCTCTCATATTTCAAAAACAAAAAATGTCTTCATACTTTTAAGGTCTGATTTTCCGCCGCAAGTCATCTGACAAGCAAAAAAAAAAAGCAACAAGAAGAACAAAAGGTCTTGCTGCCACTTTCCTCCCACTTTATATTTCATGCCAAAGAGTGGGACATCCGATCCCTGTAAAGTATGCGTGTGTGTGTGTGGGGGGGGGGGGGGGGGGGCACCAAACTTCTCTCCTCCCCCCCCCCCCCCCCAAGGCTGCGCCGGTCCGGTTATGTAGATGGGCTTGTAATCGTGGTGATGGTGACCATCCCCCCCCCCCCCCCCCCCCCCCACTCCTCAGTACGGATTTACGCCGTTGCCTGCAATTGTCAACGGAGAATTTCACTTCCGCTTTCTCGGTCAGGTATAACACGGGCAGGTCACCGACAGTCTTGCTTCCGAAGAGCGGATATCCGAAAAGTCAGTTAGGATCGTGACCTCGTAGAAAGTCACAGTCTAATGAAAACACTCATTACTGTATCAAATTAAGTGACAGTTGCAAGCTGCGGCATCCACTTCTCCAAATCTCCAAATTTCTGTTGTACCCAAATTCATTACATTCAGTGGTGCATGCTTACAATTATGGATGAATATGATAAGCCAGTGCGTTCAAAGTCGACTTGAATTATCAGGCTTAGCACGTTGTAGACCATTGTACATCAGCGTACGGTTGCATACAGACGATGCACTCGTCAATGCTTGTTTCAATTTCGAAACCAACCACTTATACTGGAAGTCCTCTGTAAACATGCCAAACACCTTGCGTGTAGCTTGTGCAGCGCTGCGAGGACTTGCTATTGTATCATGTGCCTTGCTTTAGTCTCCTGTTTTTAGTAACATGACATATTAAACCCCTCAAAAAAGTTTGGAAATCTGTGTTTGATCAATCATTTCTCATTTTTCCTTAGAAATGATTTATTTGTGCTTAGTACCACACAAAGATTATTTAATTCTTTTTAAAATGATATCATACTTGTTATGATTATCATATACATGGAGGTGCAGTGCTTACAAGTATGAGGTAAAGTCAGAATTTAAAAGCTGCAAAATGGCCCAATTTTTGACGTCCCTAATGGAGTTTCCTCGTTATGAGTGAGTTCCCCATCGTTTCTTTGGTGTTCATTTACTGTAACATCAGCATTTTTATGGAGTGAAACATGTATGCGTTCAAGCAAACAGATAAACAAACACACACACACACTCACACACACAGATAAAAACGATTATGACTCAAACCATTTTATCTCACAGAACCTCGCCACATAAACCACAACAAAGACATAAAGAAGTGAAATGGCATGGTCTTGGTTTTATTGGAGTTTCATCTTTATTTTGTCTTCATTTTGCGTTATTTTGTCTTTACTTTATGTTTACTTTGTCTTTATAATTGCCAATGAACATGATCGGGGCTCAGTATCTGGTGGACGACCCAAGTGCTTGCACCACCGCCTGGCACCGTGTCTTCATGCTGTTGATTAGCTCCGTGATTCCGCTGCTGAGGAATGGCATTCCACTCGTCAACAAGTATCTGACGGAGTCCTGCCAATGTCGTTGGATTTGTGACCCTCTTCCCCACAGCTCAATGAGCTCAATGAGCTCATGGTCGTAAAATACGAGGTGCTGCGTTGGACAAAATTCGTGGCGATGCCAGGGATGTGAGGTGCTCTCAGTAGAAACACGCTCTTTGAAATGTAACATTTCTAACAAGACAATTGTGACGTCACAAAGCAAATTTGACGTTGCGCACTGCTTCGTGCCGTCACCCTGTGAAATGTAACAATTTCTTACAAAACAATTGCGACGTCACAAAGCAATTCTGACATTGTGCACTGCTTCGTACCGTCACTCTTTGAAATGTAACATTTCTAACAAGACAATCGTGACGTCACAAAGCAATTCTGACAATTGCGCACTGCTTCGTACCGTCACTCTGAAATGTAACATTTTCGATCAAAATAAGATCTGAAAAGTTATGACATCGTGCCCTGCTTCCTAGAGTCAGTGCATGATCCTTTCACAACATCGCATCCACCACACGACTTCTCGTCTCGCATTTTTCCATTTCCCCTTCATTTGTTTCAATTTTTATCCAAAATATAAAACAAATATAATTCGCATAATTTGGAGTTTCTGGTTAAACTAATAGGCCTCGGTGCCTGTAAAAGAACTATTCACTTCGGGACTGAATAGTTCTTTTAGAGTTACCTCTGCCCATAGTTTTAACCAGAAACTCTCAAGGTAAAGTGTACTTGTATAATATTATCATCAAAATTTTACTTTGTTATAAATTTCTGACAGTGAGTCTGTGTAGTAGCCATTTTAAATCTATATTCACCGAAAAACAGCCAAGTTTGTAGCAGTCGGAAAGGAAGAATAAAACTGTTCATAAGATCAAATATAATTTCGCAGACACTCAGTATTATAGCCATTCTTTTTTTTTTTCCATATCCACATTGTTTATTTCTGCGCATCCCTGACTTTTTTTTTTCATCACTCACTCTCGCATCCTACCACTACAATAAACACCTACACGAATAGTTAACTTTGTTCAATTTTCCAAAGGTTTACGATCGGCCAGTGTCTTTACGTCTCACCTTTCAGCGCGTTGAAAAAAAAAAAAAAGCCTGACAATTATTTTGTCCACCATCAGAAATAAATGCTCGTCAAATACTATTGAATTTCCTTTCCTGGATTTTTTTTCTTCAGTTTTTATGGAAAGAACTAAAGTTGTCATTGTTAAAAACACTGAATTACGCATATTCACAGAAATATATGTCTTTTTCTATTA
This sequence comes from Diadema antillarum, assembly GCF_040938485.1. Lineage (NCBI taxonomy): Eukaryota > Metazoa > Echinodermata > Echinoidea > Diadematoida > Diadematidae > Diadema > Diadema antillarum. The sequence continues at coordinate 811,990 of NW_027270895.1, forward strand.
AAAAAAATGGTGTTATAACTTTGATTTTAAAAAAAAAGATAAAAGAGTTATTACTTAGAATATGACTGGCGACCGATCTCTTTATTGAATGTGGTATACTAGTATACCAAAACCTCTGGATGAATTTGCAAATCGACTTGGAAGGTCTTGTCCTTCTTGATAAGCATAAATTCTGAAGGTGTGTGTTTTTTTTTAATCAGGTAGATTTATTGCAGAGAATATAAGCCGTTTTTACGAATTGATTTTAAAATGTCAATAAGCTTCCAGTATTGTTACTGTTGATTGATTTTGAAAAAAAACACACACACACACACACACACACATACACACAACAACAACAACAACAACATCATCAAAAGATTCAGTCTCTCACGTCTATAACCTGAAAGTACAGCTGTATAATGTCTTTTGGTTTTTTTTTTTTTTTGGCCCCTAGATAATTTCTTGGATTAATATGTAAATAGATGATAAAACAAATTATGGTGTTACTTTCTCATCCGTCCAGGGAGGGATTTCATTGAGGGTTTGGTCAGGTATTTTATTCTGACATACGTGTATTCGCTCTCAGCCAGTCAGATGCAAGGATTTCCGTTGTTATAACAGTTTATCAGAAAAATATCTTGCATAACGTTTGATGAAATGTCCCCTAATCAATGGGGTTGCCATACTGAACTATTCAGAATAGAAAGGGGTTGGAGGCGACCCTCTATCTCCATGTGACATATTTATATCTTTGGATACGAAGGAAAAAAATGATTCACAGAATTAGTCAACTATATGTGGATGATACACTGTTGAAACTAAACTGTACGGAGAAGGGTCATTTGTGACAATGAGTATTATGGAAATTTTATGATTGAAGAAGGTTTGGCGTAAAACTCACTGGAATATCAGTATCAGTTCAAATTATTGAATCAAATCTCTATACTCAACAAGATGTTGCACAGAATTAAATTGATTGAAAGAATGTTCGTTTTGGAAAGTACATGTACAAACTATATCGTGCATTTACCGAGTGAGCGCATATACGCCGTTGAACTGAAATATTATGGATTAATAGTTAGATGGGTATAGAAATGATATTTACGACGGAAAAAAAAAAGAATGTATTCGAAATTAATGGTGACAGTAATTCGATATTTTACGTACACTATGCTAATAAGAAATTAATATTTTGACTGTAAATTAAGACAAAAACACCCCTCTTACATTTATGCAAGGACAACATGCAATTAGAATATTCTTATAGATTTAAATTGTAACTTGTGTATATACAAGTGATTTACTTGTATATACAAGTAATAATTTAAGTCTAATGTACTAAAAAGTAAGTAGCAAGCTGCAGGTGTTTGAAAAAAAAGAAGAAAAGATGGTGTTTGCTTAGGGGACATTATTTTGCTGTTATGTAATGTTGTGATGTTCTGAGTCACGACAGTTCATTGTGTGTTTCAGAAGTGCCTTGTCGCTGAATACTAAGGTACTAACACGTGTATTTGTTTGGATGAATATTGAACGTATGATATAGAATAAGAAACATATCCGTGGTAGACATTGGGGGAAATTCTTTCTGTTGCCGAGATCATTCCCAGAACTTTGGATGTCCGTGTTCATAACATCTACCGATTGTAAAGTTGTTGTGCGTGCACTCCCACCCCACCTCCCTCTCCCAGTTTAACTCTACTAAACAGAACACTCACATGCGCTTGCACGCACGCACACACACACACACACGCACACCAACCACACAAATTGATTAAACACAGCTACAAAGAAATATCCAAACCATCACTCGCATCTCTCCCCTCTTTTCAACACTTACATCTATCTTGTATGTACGTCACTCCCTTAAATATCCAATCGCCTCACTAAGATCATAAAAACTGCAAAAACACACTCAATAACTTCTGTTTCCAAAAGAAAAGACATATGAGATTTTAATACGAGTCTGTTCATGAAATGTACCGTATCCGAATGAATTTCAAAAAACAAGGGAACAGTTGTTCATAACATATCAAGACATACAAAAGTATGCATCACTTATTTCAGAGGTGACATGAGAATAATACACTGAACTGAAAGAACTAACACAACATTCTGCAAGTATGCCTCGTTTCTATTGCATTTAAGGCTTTGACATACAAAAAAATTGTGGCCTTGTGATAGACGTACCTCTTAATATCACTACAGCATGCCAGGTGTATAGATCCGCAAATGACCGATGTTTTACACTATAAATAATTTGTGAAGTTGAAGTGGGTCTGAAGAACGCACTATATGCATGCAACAAACGTTCTACAATCGCGATGTTATGGGGAGAAAAAACGCACCGGATTCATTTTTGTATAGAGCTCGTTTTCATAATGCAATTTGCTTCGCTTATCAAATATTTCTTTGGTTGTAAATGAGTAATGACATACGTCATAACTTTGCATAAATAGAAATTACTTTGTACACAAGTATCTGTCATATATTTCTTTCTTCACCCGCAAATAATCCCTGCCAGAATATGTACTTCTTAGGCTTTCGCACGACCAACTCCTCTCTCGGTGTGTGGTCAAGCTAAACCACTTGCAAATTTTGTTTGATGCTCTCCTTGGTAATTTTGCAACTAATAGTGTTTAGACAGGACTTTTTTTTTTTTAAATTAGAAGCAAGGATACTTTGGGTCGAAGAACAAGGTTAGTTCATTTTAGCTTGGTAGGGGACCCGCCCTTATCAAATAAATATAAGCACGACACATTATGGTGACTGCTAGTGTTCCAATACTCTTGACGTCCTCTTCACAACATACAATTTCACTAAAGTGCAGCATGAAGATATACCAGTTGAATCGAAAAAGGCCTTCAAAGTAAGAACTCTATCTGTGACCATTAGACAAATAGGATCATCACACTTGACAAAAGACTCCACATTGACAAACACATCTATCACTGGAACAATTGCCACATAGATTTTAGTACTCCTTTTTTTCTTTCGTTAAAGATTTCAATAATTTAATAAATCGATAGCCTCCTTTGCATGTCTCTGGCCCAGGACCCTGGCTTTACAGAATCTGCACGCAGCTCCTGAACCAATCGGTGACAGACGCCATTCACGTCGCAAACACTTTGTGATCTGATGATGTTCTTTCGGCATCCTAGACAGCCAACCCTGGACAGTTCCTGCAATGCCAAGCAAAGTCTTTGATTCTCTCTCTCTCTTCTCCATCCACCCGGGATGTTTTGTTCATGTCCATTTTTCCTCCGACTTTAACTTTCAGCAATAGAGTTCCTACATAGCACTCATGTTGCTGTGCTCTGTGCCAGGATCATGGGCACAATGTTCTGTTGCTGCTGCGGCTGCTGGTTCTGGTTCTGATTTTCTGCCGCCATGCTGGTCAGCTTGCTGACCTCCAGTTGCCAGCTGGGCACCTTCTTGGCCGCCATGTGCCTCCGGGCGTGCTTGGTCAGGTGGTCGCTCCTCATGAAGCGGCGGTCGCACATCGGGCACACAAACTTCTTCTCGCCGGTGTGCGTCCGCTTGTGTCTCGACAGCTCGTCGGACCGGGCAAACCGCTTATCGCATCCCTCCCACGTACAGTTGAATGGCTTCTCTCCTATGTGGTGCAAAAAGTCGGAGACAACAGGAAAAGCAAAATGAGAATATGTTGCGATGCATTACTTTCACATGATTTCAATGATGGTCGCTACTGACTTAATTTTAGGATCTGGTGAGGTTTAACTGGCAAAGAAGAAAATACCTTAAAGCTCTAATGAAGAAAATACCTGAAAGCTCTAATATAGAACAGTTCTGAAATGTTTCTTAACATTGCTTAACTGACATAAATACAGGCAGAATAAAGATGAAAAAACAAAAAGACAAAACTTTGTACAAATATAAAAGACATAACGACATATTGGTAAGCTTTTCTAGCTGATATTAACAGAGAGAGGAGGACTGAACTCACCTGTATGTGTTCTGATGTGTGCCTTGAGATGTGAGCTCTTGAAGTAAGTCTTTCCACACTTGGGGAAGGAGCAGATGTGATTCCTCCTCCTAGAGAACTCTGAGACAGCAGGGACCATGGGGGTCTTGTCCATTGCGGCGGGAGAACCTTGTGATGGGGCGGGGGCAAGAGGACACAGCCGCTGTTGCCCCTCCGACTTGGGCAGACCATTCACGACAACCATGACATTTGCCGGCACAGCCATGACCACTGTTTTCACGGGATCCGAATGTCCACTGCTACTGACCGCTTGCAGATTGTGCTGCTGAGGAATTTGAATGAAGGACACTGTCTGGACGTTGGATGGCCTGTCCGCAGCCTTTGCCTGCAACACATTCTGTCCGCTCTGGCAAGAGACTGGGATCTGGAACGAGCTGTTGACGGAAATGTATTTGGGCTGAGGCTCGCAGGGCTGCTGGGCAGAGTTCCTTGCCTCTTGGCTCTGAGGAGTCTGCTGCGACTCTGACTGCGGGTACGGGCGAATTGTCCTGACAGCATTTTGCATCATACTCTTCCCGGCATCGCTGATGACTGACACTCTGTTGTTGGGCTCCTCAGTAACTTTTGCCTTGCTCTTCCACTGGCTGGGGATCTCCTTGCAGGCCATGATGCTCGGCGTTATGCTGACCAGGTTGCATGACGCTTGCCGCTGGGTGGTGACCGTTGAGCTGCTGACCTGGGGAATGGTGACTGTGTGGCTGACCGGCATCCCAGCGTGGCTTACCACCTTGGTCGGCGGCGGCGTCAGAGGTGGAGTATCCATTCCCTGGAAAGAGATAGGTAAACACAAAACACTGTCATCATCTCTCATGCATACAAGTGGATTACACAGGTGGATGTTTATAAGAGTGAACTTTTTTTTTTTCCAATATATAGAAATGAATGTGAACTAAAAAATCTCCAAACAAAATCTTGATGTTCATGATTTAAAAAGGCGAAATTCTTTTAAATGCAACACATCAAACATGTATAAGGTCCACTTTCAGTGCTTGGAAAAAAATATTTCATTCAAATCATGTATGGCATGCTCTACTACCTGATATCTTGATAGGGAGTTTCATATGACAAACATCTCTCTGTGAAAACAAATAATGTTGATGCTTTCCTAAAGTTGAAAGAAAGTAGGTAGTCGTAAAGAGGGACTCACTCTCATTCGCATTGGCTTGATGTCTGCAAACTCGGCGGGCTGACTGGATTCCTCGTCGATGGAAGCCGGGGACAGCGGGGCGGCGAAGGTCGGCGAGATCGGGGGCGAGTTGACGTTAGCCGACGGAACGTGGCGCATCGACAGCAGAGTCTCAACGGCGTCGTAGTCGGACTTCTCAATGGGCAGCGGACTCATAGTGAATCGACCAGCTAGGGCTGAGGTGGCAACAGTGATGATGGGCTTGTAGTCGGTCTGCATGAAAAGATAAACGAGATAGGAAAATAAAAATAAAATGAATTTATACCGCAGGCTAAAGAAGAAGCGGAAACACAGCAAGAGGCTTTAAAAGAATAGGGGAATGTTGAAGTTATTGTTTACTTTTTAGGCATCGCGGCAGACGGAGGCGTCCATGCGCTACGATCCATCTCGAAGGATTCGGGAGGGTGTTGTGCCCGGGAGCGAAGGCCGAGCGAAGTTAAATAATCATGTCTGATACCGGAAGAGGGGTGTCTAATTATGGAGGAACGGGTAATTAAAAAATGTTGGGGTAGGGGTTGCTGATGCAAGACCCTGCGGTTCATGATGTGTCGAGGCAGGGAGGTCGAGGGAAGCGCAGAAGGTCATACAGGGATAGGCAGCCGCGTGCTTCGCGACCCAACTCAAATACACGCAATTCGAAGGAGTGGGGATGTCACGATGAATGAACTAGTCTGGCACGCGTCCAAGACGTGCATTTAATTCTAGTATTTGATCACAAACTCCTCTTTGGAAGTGACAGGCATCGGGTGGCAAAATTTACGTTTATCTACGTTGTTAAATATTGACGGATCCCTGGGATTTTCGCGAATGGGGTACACTTTACGAGACATCGTCCGCCAAACAGTCCTCCGAGGGATGCTCGGAAAGTTCGTGTCTCTGCGGAATTATCAAACACCGGCACGAGCCGACACTATGACGCAACAAGGTCACACATAAAAGAATCGTGAATCTTGATAGAAAGGCGTAAATATTGACAAGCATATTAGTATTTGACGATCTTTGTATACATTGTATAATTTGTGAAAGTGTGGAGCCGATTTCGCGGATGCATTTGTCTTAAGCCGGAACATCCTTGGACGAAAACTAGCACACAGTAGTATACAACTTTGATTGGGTGTCGGATATTATACTGTATTGATCTACACGCATATCCTCAGGAAAATTTAAAAATTCGGAACTCATACTGGTTTTGCGCCGTCTTACAAACAAAATGACAAATGTAATACATGCCATAAATTTCCACACCCACTTCGTCCCTATTATAGTTACAACCCTATCATTCTATTCTACCTATAATTATAACCCATAAAATAAGGACGCTGAGCTGAGCAGAAATTTGGAAAAGCTGGAGTAGCGATAATGACGACATTTAGCGCCCTTATTAATTTATTTATGAAAATAAGCACGTCAAAACCCCCAAGTGGTAAAAATGTTAGCAGAAGTCACACGATCTTACATCACAATTCTTTATATCACACGACTTCGCGCCTGTCGTCTACAGAGAACACTGCCCCTCCCGCATGCACCCACGTGACATTCGTCAGTGCACCCATTATCACAACGAGACACACCTTCCACTGACCCCTAACACATTACGCTCCCGCCTCATGAATATGCACGACTATTGACATGCAAAACTCTAAACGCAACAATGGGGCAGTATCACGTTATCGCGTTGAGCCAGCGAACACACTTTTCTGCGATTACGCAAGTGACCTTCGGGATTTTGAAAGTCGATCACATAACTAGGCCTACTGTGTACTACTAGTAGTTAGTGCAGTGCTCTACTCTGAGATTGCAAACAATTGAAACATGACAGCCAAAACCTTTGCCATTTTATATGTCACAGTGAATAATTATCATACAGTAATAGGTCAGCTGGTAAATTAATTGGCCATGATTTGCTCTAATCATCTACGGGGCCGATTGATGCCTACCTCACTAGTCACAAGCATTTACCAGGCGTTCCTGTATTTCCAATTCCATTGCTTGTCACATGGTTTTGATGTACCGTATGATGAATTTAGGACGTGACACATCGAGTGAATAAATATTATCTCAAATCGCTCAACCACAGAAAGTTCTGTTGAAAGGACACTACTCAGCAGGAGCTTCTTTACAACACTGATTAATAAATCATTAAATGCATATCTTCTTTCAAGCGAGGTTGTTACAAGCAATATCAAACTTGATATAGTTTACAGTACCGTAGATCTATACAGAGATGAAAACAATTCTAGACTTCTAACGTTAGATGGTGATTAAAAAAAAAGAAGAAGCTGCCTTGGCCTGCTCATTATTATTCTTCGAGAAAGGAGGTCATATTTCACAGTTTATCCGACGTTCTTGAAATTGAACGCAGAGCTATGAAGTAAGGAGTCGCAAAACCGCACACAGCTGATTAGTGACAGCGGCGGCATGCACGCCATTTCTTTTTCTCTGTCTTTGCAGACACACAACACTCACACACACATGGACCTTCGTCCTGAAGGTGACTTTCAGGAGCTGATCTCATCGCCATCACCGACCAATCAGAAAGCGCCATTACCGCCGACACCCACCACTATGCATATTGTCGCGCTCCGCCCCCTAAGCCGCCTCTTCATAGCTAGCTAGCTCAGTCTAAAGATTCATGATAATAATACAATGGAATTCTGAACTACGTGTGAACTCCCTCAGCTCCCCGTGCTATGGCCCTCAACTCCTTGCCTTACGAAATTACATAACAGATCAGGGCTCTGTTTTAGAAGAGTTAAAATTGATTATTTACTTTTATTGTATAAACAGTTAGTTGATTTCAGCTGTAACATGTTAAGTGTATGGCAGCTTGTGTGGTAAGGAAATTTAAAATCGATTTTATTTTTAACGGGGCCCAGATGAAGTGAAACAAAAGTTTGATGGTAGCTCCCCCTGTTCAACGATAGAATAATAGTCTGAATACTCTGATCTAGTTTTCTCCACAAATGTACTGCTAATATTATTAGTATGGGGTTTATGAGGTCTACAATCTAGACTCTAGTATAAACAATAACACACAATTTATCTTGACATTAACGCCAATTTTGTTCGGCATGCACTTTCGTCTTTAGTGAACAATAAATTGGTTAATCACCGGCAATCATGCACAAATAACAACCTGTTAGTGTTACCTGGGCTCTAACGTTACACAGTGCAGTGGTCTAGTTACTTTTACGTTATGAAAAATAGCACATTCAAGCGATAAGAACAAGGAAAGGGTTTCAACTGACATTAAACCTCTTTTGCTTTGCCTTTGTTTGGTTTGTAGACGACAGAAGGGCGACGGGCTAGCCGACTACTGACTAGGCTGCAAAGGCAGCCTTCACCTTCGCTTGCGCTTGTGGAGTGCTCACTCCTCAAGCAGGATCAAGTCCCCCTAATTTAAACCATCGTCGAGACATGCCGACAGACCACCTCTCACGCTCAGAATATTCTGAGACACTCATTCTAATTACTTGTTACTCTGAAGTAAAAAAAAACAAACAAACAAAAAAACATGACTAATGAGGCACGAGACTAGAGTCTAGATAGAAATCAATTAGAACATTTGAGGGTGTAACGGCGTCTACAATCTATGTTCTACTGGCTGTTATAAAATCTACAGCATGCTTTCAATTTTCATCCCAAGAACAACGAAACCAACAGATTGAACAAGGTCAGATGAGCTGAGGACGACTTGACTCGCTCGTTCACAGTCGCGCACCGACAGCAATCAAACGCAGTCAGCCTCAACGTGCAACCATCGCATCACGTCGGCACTTCATTTCGCTCAACAAACACTGCAAATCTAATAGTAATAAAAATCCTTTAACTTACCGAGAAAACAGTGGTTGGTGGTGTAGCAGGCGGTGACGGTGGCGTAAATTCCATTACACAGAATAGTTTTAACCACTTTGAAGTACGGGATACGATTTCGAACGCTCCTTTCAGCAGAGGTCTCTCAAAAGCGAATGTGCACAGATTGAACGGTATGTTTACGTTCCTCCACAATCCAACCATTGAGTTTCTCCTCCATACGGGGGCTGAAGATCACGCAGGGTGTGTGTAAAACCTCTTGCGAAATGATAACAAAACAAAGTAGCATGCGGTCGGGGCGAGGGCGGGTCAGAGGATTGACCAATGAGCGCTCGTAAAATGGGGGGCTCGCCCAATCAACTCGGTTCTATCACGCGCGGCATGCATGAGCAGTGCTGAATATCAACTTCTCAAGAACGCACGTGGACAGAGCCTGAATGAGACGAAAGGACGAAGGGCTTTCCCCGACGGGGTAGTATCCCTATCTTACTACGGGACCCACAGTGTGTAAACCCACGCTCTTTTACTAGTGTTGTTTTGCAAGTTGTTAACAGATATCAACAAGGTGCATGCGCGTGTCTCAGAAAAGGGGGAAAAATTAAGTTGATTCAGTCGAGTTTTGGAGCAGAGTTCAGAAAATTATACTGCGTTTTTCTGGTATGTGCAAGTCGCCTGCAAGTCGCCAACTGTTTTTCAACATATATTTGGGCGTGTCGCATACAGTCATCACTGGTTATTGTGGACATGGATGTAGAAATCCATATTTGCAAGGCCACAATAGTTCAATTCCCATACGCGATTTGATGATTAAAATCACTGCAAAGGGGCACTCAAATTCCACTGATAGTGTTTGCGGAGTGACGTGAAAGAAAAACTGATATATTAACTTTGAGTTCAATCAAATCTAAAAGGATGGTTTCTATTCAAATTGGAAGTTTCACCAGGGTGGTGGAAGAAAGAAGGTAAGTCTTTCTTCCACCTCCCTGGTTTCACTTAACGAATAGCGATATATTGGTCAAAATATATACATAGTGGGTAAATTATGCAAATTAGATGATATATCATCACCTCTCATGTCTGTCATTGACATCTATTTTTTTCTGAGATTTGAAATCATGCTTGTTAGATATGAAATATTGTTTCTTTTATAGTCTAAAAAATCTTGATTTTGCTCAGCGAATGTTACAACATTGTGTGATAAGAGTTTATACATTTAATCGTATTTTATTAAGAAATTCCATTCGTTTATTCTTAAGAAATAGAATCAATGCGAGTTATACAATCAATCGAAGAGTTGTGATGCTATATATCATACGGCCAAATTTTCTCATCTATGATTTGAACATAAGCAATAGCCGAAATGATAAACACTTTTGACACTATAATTTCAATGTACATATATTAAACATTCTCATTCTTACCAACTTTTTATTCTTTGTAAATCATACTTTACCACTATTCTCTCAGCTGACTTCGCTATAGCTCTCATTAGGACTTATCAAAGTCAAATCAATTTTGGATTTGATTTTCCCTGCATGTGTGACACCAAGGATGCACGTATTATATTTCTTCTCATATAATTTCTCATAATGTTGTTACTCCTCCAACCTTTTTGTAAATGTGAAATTAGAATAACAGCAAGATTAACCATTTTGAAAATAGTATATATAGCTTAACATTTTGAATGTCATATTTAACATTTAACAACAAATTGAATTCAACACTCGAAATAGATGTCGAATTATACCAATACTACTTGCGGAAAGTTCAACACTTAATATATACTCGCTCGACACTCAACAAGCATCTGTGTATCAAAAATACTTTTTTTTTGCATAATTATATATAATCACTGAGGAATTGAGGACCGTAGATTTCTTTGATTATACTTTGATCGAAACTCTGACACATCGACCGCCATGTTCTGTTAGCATTTTTTTTGTTTTGTTTATCCAAGATGGACATCATTTATGATCATCATGACTATTTTGTTATGTTTCATGCGTTTTCATTGAAAAATATGAAAATAAATTGAAATTGAAGTGAAATTGAAATTGAAAAAAATCGCACTTATATCATTCCAATGGTAAATGAATGTGAGGTGATCTTTAATTAAAAAAAAAAAAATCTTTCACACCCTAACTGAAATTTCGAGTACTGCATGCATGCATGCATGCGCAGTGACACATGAACAAAAGGCAGCAGCAAGCCTGTTGCAGTTTTTCCGCTCGCTTACTAGGTGAGGTTCCCCTGGTCAGATCATCGGCACTGATGACGTCACAGAAGACGGGTTATGTTGTTGTCATTGAGGTTGTGCGTGGCTGGCGTTAACATGCAGAGAAGCGGTCGACGGGCTCGTATGCCCTTCTCGCTGTTGGAAAGTCAGCGGAAGAGAGGATTTTGCCCCTGACTCCAACGCCTGAAGTATTGCGACGTACGTGCATGAACTTGGGTCACATGTAGCACACTGATAATGAGTAATCATTTGGTGTTAGAGTCATAAAGCTGTTCGCCAAGGGAAGGGTTATTCGACGAAATTATCGTATTCAACATGTTCTCGTTTGTGTATGTTACAGTGCGCATCGTTTGCGTTTCTTCTCTAGCTGTGCCATTCTTTTTCAGTCCTTCCAGTCTTGATAATCTCGAAGGAAGTGTAAACATTATGATACCCATGCAGCCATGTGCTGCACAGAATTAGGCGAGTTGTGACCTTGGTGTACTGAAAAAGAAAAAGAATTCAAAAACGGAGAGGAAAACATTTAAACTGCTTTGCCACAAAAGGCCTATCACATTCAACGTGTATGCAAAAAACAAAAAACACACAAAAAAACCCACAAACAAACAGAGAACCAAACAAACAACAAAAACCTGAAAAAGCGATAACAAAGCTGGAATTATTTTGAATGAACTTTTCATTTGTGTTCTGGTATAGCTGTACTTGGTAGGCCGATATCATGCACCTGCAAGCACGTTCACTTCATTATGGTACAATATACTGTGACGCGAGGAGGGGTTTTGTTGTTGGCCCCAATGTAAAGAAATAAGATTGTCTGATGAGCCACTCAACCATTAATAAACCTCCTTTCGTAACTTGCTGCCACCACATACTTTTCAGGGGTATGAACCCTTATCGAAAGACAATAAGTGAATGTCAATCAATACAACACGAAGAAACTCTGAGGAAATCAAATACGAGGGGGGGGGGGGGGTGGTTGTCATCCAGCTAGAATAGCAACTACAGGCTCGACCAATAGCCAAACGCCAAACTCAGCTTTACCTCTCTCAATACTACAAGTGCTCTGATTGGCTAGAGCTGGCGCCCTTTAATACATGTGCTAGCTATTCAATCTGTGATCTGTAGCTGTGACTGTGTGAAGATACTACGGCCGAACTCGTCATGGTGCCAAATTTCTGAGCTAACTCACCGTAATTCAACCATTATATGAAAATTTGCAGTATACATCTGTTCAAGTAAATGGTGAGTTCTACTTTTGATAAGTTGCTAACGTTTGACAACCACGATCTGACATTCTATGATAACTATTTGTTCACCGTGCAAAAGTCATTAGACTCAACAGAACATGCTCGAGATGCACACACGCATTCATGCACACATGCATATGTACACACGTGCTTGAACATCGAGCAGTCTGATCATCATCATCGTCACACATCGCCAATCGAACACACACTCAGACAGCTCCCCTTGTTTTCCTCTATTGCATAGAATTTCCTTAGTTCCTAACCAACAGCCTCCTCATGTAACGTGACAAGGCATCCAAACTTCGATGGGGGGCCGTTCGTTGAAGGCGAACGTTTGTACTTGAAATTATTAATTACCATACGTACTAAAACTACTTCTTATGCTTTCACATCATGCATTCAATACAACTGACACAGCACAAGACATGGACTTCTCAACTCACACGACCAAACAATCACACTCACAGCATGACCAGGCAAGTACAGTGATAGAATTGTTTGTTTGGAAACTGGAAAATTTGAGTAATTCTCAATCCAATGCAAATGTGCTTTATTGACGTATTTACAGTCGTATGTACAACTTCACAAAATCTTAGTACTCTTATTACTTATTACCTACTTTACTTTACCCTAAGTGCGGTTGTGACTCGGCTCTATGGAACTCAGAAGAAATAATACCAAAATCATAGACTCATACATAAATAATGACACATGAACGTTTGGGCTTGTGACTTTCACCTAAATTGTATCTATCCTTCATAACCATTGCCGTGCTCCGAGGGGCCTATTACATATACTCGTCGGTCTTCCGAACAATTCAATCCAAGTAACTAGGATAGTTTCTCTATAACTCTTCAAAACCTTCTCTCTCCAACTTAAGCGCCTGCACTTAGTTAACCGGTTCTCTGAAAATAATATTACGTTCCTCCACTCGTACCCGACCACTCCACCGTCTCTACTGGGATTCGAACTGGCACTCTTCCTGCCCAATACTATTATGAGTTTATCAGTCGTTCCGTTGATCTGATACAACTACCAGTATTTTATACGTTCTCCTAAGCAAACACAGCCTCGAGATTTTACCTCCTATGTTGCTCACTTATAAAGGCTTATTCCTAGCACAACGTTCTGTGTTCAACCTGGTCCATGACAATTCAAAATATTCTTCACCTTTGGTGATATATGTAAAAACTTGTATATCAGGAATAGAATTCATTATAATAATCTCACACTATTCTGTTCCGTCACGAGTCACGTTTTAGTTCCGCACATTTCAATGAATACATCCATAACAATACTACAAATACGACTGGAGTCAATGCTCTCGAAATGCATGGGGGGGGGGGGGGGATAACTCGGATGACTACATCGTATGTCATCAATTTCTCAATTTAACATGAGAAAGTCAATTCAGTCATAGGTCAAGGTCAAAAGGTTTCATAACGAAGACAGTGGTACCTAATAAAGGGGTTACAGTAAAATGCACAAGTCAGGTACAAGTGATGCAAGTGACGTTCTTTACACAAGATTGTCACCGTACGATGCATGTTGACCAGCGGCATTGTCAGATGAGAGAACTCTACACCGGTACAGATAACGTTCCTTGTTCAGGATTGTTATAATAGGGATGATGAACACTGCTTACTAGATGAGATACCGTAACTCTGACGCCAGGTACAAATAACGTTCCTTATTCAGGATTGTCATTGTATGAACATGAAGACTATTCGATGGATGCTTGTGTATGCAGGCGGGAAACTCTGCACCGGTACGAATAACGTTCCTTGTTCAGGATTGTTACTGTATAATGCACGATGACCCGTTGATAGATATAACTCTGCACAGGTACCAGTAACGTTCCTTGTTCAGGATTGTTACTTCACGATGAACAGTTGTCCACGTACAATGTAATAAGTCGGGATGTTGGTAAAGGTCGGGGGGGGGGGGGGGGATATCTAACAATGTATCACTGACTCATCATTCACAACCTAGGTGCTGTCATTTTCTAATGACAGATACTGAGTACCGTGTACTCTCAAATACATATAAAATTTGCGTGCACTAGAAATAATCTATTTTTGTCAATGCAGTATACAATTCCAAATTATATTCCTGTCTCTACATATCCTATCCTGAGATACTCTGGCGTATGAATTTACTTATAAGTTGACGTAACAACGTCAGAAAATGTACCATAATGTTATTGAGAATTCATTTGTATTTGTATTTTATGGTACATTGCCAAAAAGTTCAAATAATTACGTAACACCCCTAACCCTCCATCGTCTATGCCTCCACATGGTTAGGTGCTGTTTGTTGTCAAATAAATGTGAAGAAAATAAGTCTTATGAATCATTTTACTTGTTCCGTTCTTTCTACTAATTTGTTCATAACTTTCTAGACATAAATTCTCGTACTGTGATCTCCTTGACTCGAATATGGACCAAGAAACACGGCCGCCACTGGCAGTCGGCCTACCTGTCAGCTTGACCTGAACCATGTTTAATTTACAGCTTCGCATAAAATTTGGAATTATAAAGCCAGTATAAAAGCGCATACATCAAAACTGACTCTCGTCTTGGAAATCACATTACGAACGAAAATATCTTCCATGGCATCATTCTGAAATGCAATATTGACTTGTCATATCTATCTTCCTCTCTTCTAATACTAGAAACATTCTATCACATTGAATCAAGTAAACTTGAAACATTCATAGAATCTATAGCATCATCAGTGCAAGGTCACTGGTCATCAAGACCACTAACATCAACATCCAAGAACTCCAAGGTCATCAAGACCAAAAATATAAACATCTTCATCTCATCTATTAGGTCATCAAGACCTCTATCATATAATCCATCTAGACATATTTGCAATATCTCCTGTTTAATAATATTTGACAACCTATGGAAGTCTTTTAGTACTTACTTTGGCTTCTGTACAGCCTCAAGAACCAGCAAAAGAGGAGGGGGGGGGGAATAACAACTTCAGAAGATAATCAGCTGATGAGAATGGCAAAATTTCATCTTCTGCTGCTCCTATTTATACCATGACAACGTGACGGGTTTCACGGTTTACTATCGGAGCTATCCAGGGTTTATCCAGGGGCCAACCCTGTCCTCCAGTGATAAAAGTCACCTAAGCCACGCCCTCTCTTGACAACTATAAAAATACGAAGCGTTCATTGGCTGAAAGTACAATCACGCATACGCAGCGGGAAAGAGCGTGATTTTGAACTAAGCTGACACGATCACTCGTGCAGTATCTAAACACAGTAAAATTGCTAAAACCATAGCAATTTCTTATCGAAATACTTGGAATATCCGGAAATTATCATCTTTCCAAAACGATCTTCATGTCAGCTCAAGCCATAACAGGATTCTAAACGTCAAAGTAAGTACAATCTTGCCATTATTCTGAACATTCGTCATTACTATAGTCCCACACATACATAATAGTGTTTGTGAAATATGGTAAAACCTACCGTGAATTAAAAGTGCATACAGTGTACTACACGAACGGGGTGAGGAAAATAAAAGTAATCTACACACTAAACAAACTGACAAAAAAAAGAAATTTAAAGCCACATTCGCCACATTGTCCCCCTCCACGTAATCGCTGTCCCAGCGATCGTAGGACGTATTAATTATTTATACCCAGTACTCATTATACACTACTCTATTTACACAGTGTATTTACACATTGTAAAATTACCAACTCCTTGCTCCAAATTAATTGCCTTCTGAATTATACAGATATCCTTCGAACTTCATCTGGCAACATTTATTTCTTGCAGATGTATACATAACATACAATTCTTGATACCTGTTATCTGTGCTTCATATAAAGATTCTGAAAAATGTACTCACTATACAGTACGTAGCTCAGATGTTTACATATCAGTTAAAACACATTTGTGTACATGTATACAATTAAAATCTGTGCTAATGCTTTGCAACTCTGATTGCAAACAGTATCCTATTACTGTCATTCATATCATCTATGCTGTCCATTTATAGATGTTCTGACTATATACAACCATTACACAAATTTGTACACATGGCATGAAACACACATACCGTTCTAATCTGCATTAATTATGGATCCTTCACTGTACAACAATTACTCAAACTTATACACATTCATTAAAACATCTGCAAAGACGTACTGTTCTTCTAAGCTATCCAGATATCACTATATACTATACTACAAATTACGCTTTACTTAAGTATCTATGTACGATAACTATGCAATCTATACACTTTAAACTAGAACAATAACTAACGCTCTATTTAACACATTTTACAAATGCAGAGTTTAACAAACTCTTACGGCTCATGGTGAAAGTATCGCGTCAAAACTTTTCTCTCTTGCAACAGTTCCTTTCCATCTCTGTGCATGTACCACTCCGTTTCGATGACCAACCGACTCAGGCGAAGCGTGCCCGTTCTTGGCTTCTTCAGCGTTATCTGTATCATCCCGTCCTCTTCTGCCTGTTCAACGTCCATGTCCGACGTCTTATTAACTGCCGACCCAACCGATGACGCTCCTGGAGAGACTGAAGATGCTTCGCTTGAGGAGGAGGACGACACCGACAATGCTGGTGACTGTGGTGGCGTCTCGGACGCGGTGAGGCTTTTCTCATCATCCAGACCAAGGCTGATAGATGGCAGGTTTGCCACCTCAGCGCTTCTCTTTCTGCTTTCCTTTTCAACAACCTTTTCAGCCTTCTCCTCTTCACGACCTTGTTTCTCCTTTCTGTCCTCTCGCTTCTCGCCAGCTTTCTCTCCTTCCCGACCTCGCTCTTCCTGCCTTTGCTTTTCCTCCTTTCTGTCCTTTTGCTTTTCCTCCGCCTTTGCACCATCCCTCTCCTTTTCTCCACCTCGACGTTCATCTACTTTCTTTTCTTCCTTCTTTCTCTCCTCCGTCTTCGCATTCTTCTTTCTGTCATCTCTCAGCCTGTCTCGCTCCTCATTCGCCTTTCCTCCGTCCCTTTCTCTTTCTCCACCTCGTCGCTCATCCACCTTCCCGTCTTTCCTTCTGTCCTTTCTCTCCTCGCTACGCCTTTCGTCCCTCTGTCTCCTCTTTCGCCTCTCCTCCTCTTCCAACTCCTTTTCCATGAATCTTCTCGTTGCCACCTTATAATCAACGTATCCCGCCTCTTGCCGATGTCCAGGGTGCTGCCGCTGGTAATGCCGGCTGAACTCTGGCCGCCCCCTTGACTCATAGCTACAGTAGCGGCACTGCAGGGTCAACGTTGTGTTGTGCATCAAATGCAAGTGAGTCAGGAGCGATGACATTGACGGCTTGTCATCATGGCAGATTGTGCACTGCAACATCTATATAAAAACAAGAAATAAACCATGACGGGCTAGCATTGTATTATTAATCCTCAATTAATCGTCTTGGGGCATGCCTACTTCTTGCTGGGTTACATCTGCGGGGTGTTGCATTGAGCCAGTTAACTCGGGGAGGACCATGATAAGGCTTCAACCGATCAACATGAATAACCTTGGGCTTGGATCTGCTCGATTCTTGGATTCTGTACACCACATCTGATAACTTGTGTGTGATCATGAATGGTCCCGTCCACTTGGGAAGAAGCTTTGGACATACACCCCTTTTTCTTAGTACGTGATACAGCCAAACCCAATCGCCTACTTTGTATCGTACCAGTAGAGTGTTGCGATCATATTGCTTTGCCTGTTTATTGTGAGCTAGCGCCAGCTTTTGTCGAGCAATCTCATGCACATCGTTTAGTTTATCTCTGAGATGTTGTGCATAATCATCTCTCTCCATTCCTTCTGACGTAGGTTGACTGATGGTGATATCCACTGGCAGTGTAATATCTCGGCCCAACATCATCATGACTGGAGATTCGCTGGTAGACTCTTGCACGGAGGTGCGGTATGCTAGCATAGCATATGGAATTCGTTCATCCCAGTCGCTTTGGTTCCGGTCCACGTCGAGGATAGATGCAACCATGGTAAGCAAAGTACGGTTGAATCTCTCGATGAAGCCATCACTCTGAGGATGTAGTGGAGATGTTCTAGTCTTCTTGATACCAAGGAGTTTACATACTTCTCCCATCAGAGCAGACTCAAAATTTCTTCCTTGGTCGGTATGCAATTCTTTAGGCACTCCAAATCTGCATACAAATTCTTCAACAAATACTCGGGCCACTGTTTCTGCTTCTTGGTTGGGGAGAGGGTACGACTCGATCCATTTAGTAAAATAGTCTCCAACCACAAGTACGTATCGATTACCACGATCTGTCTCTGGAAGTGGACCCAAAATGTCCATCGCTACCCTTTCAAGGGGTGCACCTACTGTATATGTCTGTAATGGGGCTCTTGATCTCTTTGGGGGGTTCTTTAGTCTTGCACAAACTACACACTCTCGAACGGCTGACCTAACATCTGCAGACAAGCCGACCCAATAATAGCGTTGCTGCACTTTATGTAATAGCTTGTTTACTCCCAGATGACATGCTGTGTTCGAGCCATGAAGTTCAGTGAGTACTGTTTGTCGTAGTGCACGTGGAAGTACAGTTTTCCACTTAACTTCTTTACCATCATCCGATTCCCATCTGCGCATGAGAATTCCATCTCGAACATCTAGTAGAGTCCAGTTTACCCAGTAGGACTTAACAGCTGACGAAAATCTTGACACTTCTGCCCATGCTGGTCTCTCTATTCTCTCTTCTTTCCACTTCAAAATATGCTTTATGTCTCTGTCTTGTAATTGAGCCTTCCTTACGTCATCAGTGGTAATACTTGGCGAAATAGTAATTGCTTGTATTCTGCTGACAAGCTCAGATTCAGTATCCATTGTCACTCTGTATTCTCAGCTACAGCAGTCCATCAGTTAAGCATACCAGTACTGTATAAATGTATACCAAATACAATACAGTTAATATTTATCTACATACTACACATTACATCACTAATTTACTCTACTGCTTATTTTCACAGACGTCTTCCAGTCGTCCGCACTGTGTGCATGGCCGTCGCGACAGACCATCTGCGTTCATGTGAACTCGTCCGGGTCGGTGCTCAAGGGTGAGTGAATACTGGCTTATTACCTCTAGCCATCGTGCTACTTGTCCTTCGGGGTTCTTGAATTTCATGAGCCACCTCAGTGCACCATGATCAGTTCGAACTGTGACAGGCTGACCATAAAGATAGTGACGGAAATGTTTCAGGAAAGTTACAACAGCCAACAACTCTCGTCTGGTCACACAGTAGTTTTGTTCAGGTTTACTCAATGTTCTGCTGGCATAAGCCACAACTCTCTCATGTCCATCTCTTTCTTGACTCAACACTGCACCTATGCCAAACTTGCTGGCATCTGTATCGAGTAGGTACTCTACACCTAGTCTTGGGTACGCGAGGATTGGAGCTGTAGTTAACTTCTCTTTCAACAGTGTGAATGCCTGCTCGCACTCATTAGTCCACTCAAACTTGTGATTCTTCTCTGTAAGAACATGAAGGGGCTTGGCAATACTCGCAAAGTCCTTAATGTACCGCCTGTAATAAGATGCTAGACCCAAGAAACTTCTCACGTCAGTTGGATTGGTTGGTTGCGGCCAATTTCGTACAGCTTCAGTCTTGGCTGGATCTGTGCTCACACCATCTGCTGATACTTTGTGTCCCAGATAAAGTACTTCTTTCTGGAATAGAAAGCATTTCTTGGGTTTGAGCTTGAGCTTGGCTGCTTGCAGTCTCTGTAGAACGATTTCAAGTCTCGCTATTACTTCTTCTACTGAGGGGCCAAACACTATGATGTCATCCAAATAAATCAGGAGGATTTTCCATTGTAAGCCTACCATGACAGTTTCCATTAACCGTTCGAACGTTGACGGTGCATTACATAAGCCAAATGGCATCACTTCAAACTGGTATAGACCACCAGTAACTACAAACGCTGACTTGAGTTTTGCATCTTCATCTAGTGGGATCTGCCAATACCCAGAAGCGAGGTCAAGAGTGCAAAAGTACTCGGCACCATCAAGTGAATCAATTGATTCATCAATACGAGGGAGGGGGAATGAGTCTTTAACAGTGTACTTGTTCAGTTGTCGATAGTCGATGCAAAATCGCTTTGTTCCATCTTTCTTGTTAGCAAGCACTACTGGTGATGACCAAGGACTGTTGGATGGTTTGATAATCCCTCTTTGAAGCATGTCAGTAACCTGCTTTTCTATTTCTTCTCTTTGTCCCATAGGAGGTCTGCGTGGATGCTGTCGTATCGGTGCACTGCAAGTTGTGTGGATGGAGTGATGTACGATATCTGTACGACCAATGTCATGATCACCTCTGGAGAATGTGTCTTCATACTTGGCTAGAAGATCGGCTACTGATTCATGGCAGTCATCTGGTAGATTGGGCAATGCTCTGTTGTACAAGTCGGCGAGAAATTCAGGTAAATGACTTGGCACTTGTCTTGTTGCATTAGTCTTGTGTGTGCCATGACAATTTCCACTTGAGTCTGTGCATTCAATGCATTCACCTTTGATTGTCAGTTGCAGATTATCACAGTCAATAGTTGAATTTGTCTGCAGCAGAAAATCCATCCCAAGTATTCCATCATACTCGATATCAGCTACTATGACGCTTGTGGTATGCTGGGTCGCTCCTATTTGCATATTCACGACTGCTTCACCGTAAACTATGATAGGAGATCCATTAGCTTGACATAACCGTGTGCTTGTTTCACAAATGACAGGTTGACTTTCTAGCTCTTGAAATGCTGACTTGGAGACTATTGTGATAGTTGACCCAGTATCAATGAGAAATCTAATATCTGTTCCTTCTACAGTACTTGTCACAAACATGCCTTCTGTAATCACGTTAACTGTGCAGATAGTTGCTGGATGACGCTTGTCTCTTTCTAAGCCATCGGATCTTGTCGCTGGACTGACCGATCCACGATCCGCTGGAAAGGCCTCTTGCCGTTTCCCTGTCTGAACTTCGGACACTGTCTAGCCATGTGACCTTTTTGTCCACAATTGAAGCATGCATACTCACGAACATTGGTATCACTACTAGTGTTCTTGTTCATTTGTCTCATCATCTGCATAATCTCATTCAGACTTGCTTTGAGCTCATCAATTTCGCTTCTTGTTTTCATGTCAACAGATGCAGGCTGGATGCTGCTTTCCACAGCACGAACTGGACGAGGAGGGCGGTATCGTTCACGAGCTCGCTCAGCCTTCATAAACGACTCTGTCGCTAAGCCTGCTCGAATAGCGTCATCAAGTGTCACTGGATTAGCACGGAAAATGCCAGCACGAATCTCGGCCTCGTCTATTGCTTCAGAGAAGTGAGTCTTTGCCAGTCGCTCCCTTGCCATTGTACTCATCTCGGGATATGCCAGGGCAGTGAGGTCGCGAATCGCCTGTCCAAGTTGCTGAATTGACTCATCTTTGCGTCGACGTCTCTGTCTCAACTCCATCAGAAAGTTCTCGGCCTGTTCTCCAGGTCCAAACCTACGCTCAAGATGCGCTACTAGTTCAGTGTACAAAATTGAATCTCCAATGGGCAGGTTATTCAACACCTTGATGGCTGGTCCATGAAGTCGTGTTGCGAGATACTGGCCTGCTTCGGCATTCGTCCATCTGTTTAACTTCATACATACTTCAAAGTGTCTCTTGTAATCGGCCCAGGGAATCTTTCCACCAAACTTCTCTGGCAGCACATCTTTGTGATGATTACCCACAGTCACAGGTAGTTGCTCCATTGCTACAGTTGACGGTTGACTAGAAACATACTCGGGCATCTCTTGAAGTGCACGTGGACTGAAAACTCGTCGTCGAACTGGCGGAATTGCATCTCCATACTCCTGTGTGACTACTATCTCTTGATCAGTTTGGTCAGCAGTCCATTGCTTTGGAGTGTTTTGTGAGATTGCTTGATCACCAGCGGCTAGCTCTGCCATCGCTGCAGCAGCTTTTTGACGGTTTTCACTATCCATGTTAACTGTTATTTGGTTTGAATTCAAAGATAACCCGAAATGTTTATGGGTTTTAAAGCCAGAGTATCTCTTACAATGTCAATGTGAAAAGGAGTAGAACTCCTTTACTAGCTTACACTACAGTTGCTCTTACTTACATACAGCTGCACTACAATAATGTACTTACTATAATTTCATATCAAATTTGTTTGTAATTATGCTACCATGCTAAGTATGTCAAACTATTGGTGTTACTCCAACAACTTGCCTGGTTTGCGCAATTCTACTAACTGATAGACTCTAAACGACATATCCAACTTTGACAGTACCTACAGCGTAACCTTGCCTGCACACTGCATTACTTCAAACTGACTAAACTTCAGACAAACAGACTCTTACTGTTCGCTAAGTACTAGCCTGGACCTCAAGTCACTCAACATCATCATCAGCTCACTAGTTGCAACAAAATACTGGCAACAACAGTGAGACACACCAATCCTTCTTCACACACATCTCAATTTACTAAATATCACTGTATAGTGTTCTTATAACATGTATTCTATCACACTGCACAGCGGCCTTCTAACACTAAATAATCCCACCGAACAGTGGTCTTGTACCACATAAGCAAGAGTAAATCAATCCCACCGCTGCCACCAAAATGTGACGCGAGGAGGGGTTTTGTTGTTGGCCCCAATGTAAAGAAATAAGATTGTCTGATGAGCCACTCAACCATTAATAAACCTCCTTTCGTAACTTGCTGCCACCACATACTTTTCAGGGGTATGAACCCTTATCGAAAGACAATAAGTGAATGTCAATCAATACAACACGAAGAAACTCTGAGGAAATCAAATACGAGGGGGGGGGGGTGGTTGTCATCCAGCTAGAATAGCAACTACAGGCTCGACCAATAGCCAAACGCCAAACTCAGCTTTACCTCTCTCAATACTACAAGTGCTCTGATTGGCTAGAGCTGGCGCCCTTTAATACATGTGCTAGCTATTCAATCTGTGATCTGTAGCTGTGACTGTGTGAAGATACTACGGCCGAACTCGTCATGGTGCCAAATTTCTGAGCTAACTCACCGTAATTCAACCATTATATGAAAATTTGCAGTATACATCTGTTCAAGTAAATGGTGAGTTCTACTTTTGATAAGTTGCTAACGTTTGACAACCACGATCTGACATTCTATGATAACTATTTGTTCACCGTGCAAAAGTCATTAGACTCAACAGAACATGCTCGAGATGCACACACGCATTCATGCACACATGCATATGTACACACGTGCTTGAACATCGAGCAGTCTGATCATCATCATCGTCACACATCGCCAATCGAACACACACTCAGACAGCTCCCCTTGTTTTCCTCTATTGCATAGAATTTCCTTAGTTCCTAACCAACAGCCTCCTCATGTAACGTGACAAGGCATCCAAACTTCGATGGGGGGCCGTTCGTTGAAGGCGAACGTTTGTACTTGAAATTATTAATTACCATACGTACTAAAACTACTTCTTATGCTTTCACATCATGCATTCAATACAACTGACACAGCACAAGACATGGACTTCTCAACTCACACGACCAAACAATCACACTCACAGCATGACCAGGCAAGTACAGTGATAGAATTGTTTGTTTGGAAACTGGAAAATTTGAGTAATTCTCAATCCAATGCAAATGTGCTTTATTGACGTATTTACAGTCGTATGTACAACTTCACAAAATCTTAGTACTCTTATTACTTATTACCTACTTTACTTTACCCTAAGTGCGGTTGTGACTCGGCTCTATGGAACTCAGAAGAAATAATACCAAAATCATAGACTCATACATAAATAATGACACATGAACGTTTGGGCTTGTGACTTTCACCTAAATTGTATCTATCCTTCATAACCATTGCCGTGCTCCGAGGGGCCTATTACATATACTCGTCGGTCTTCCGAACAATTCAATCCAAGTAACTAGGATAGTTTCTCTATAACTCTTCAAAACCTTCTCTCTCCAACTTAAGCGCCTGCACTTAGTTAACCGGTTCTCTGAAAATAATATTACGTTCCTCCACTCGTACCCGACCACTCCACCGTCTCTACTGGGATTCGAACTGGCACTCTTCCTGCCCAATACTATTATGAGTTTATCAGTCGTTCCGTTGATCTGATACAACTACCAGTATTTTATACGTTCTCCTAAGCAAACACAGCCTCGAGATTTTACCTCCTATGTTGCTCACTTATAAAGGCTTATTCCTAGCACAACGTTCTGTGTTCAACCTGGTCCATGACAATTCAAAATATTCTTCACCTTTGGTGATATATGTAAAAACTTGTATATCAGGAATAGAATTCATTATAATAATCTCACACTATTCTGTTCCGTCACGAGTCACGTTTTAGTTCCGCACATTTCAATGAATACATCCATAACAATACTACAAATACGACTGGAGTCAATGCTCTCGAAATGCATGGGGGGGGGGGGGATAACTCGGATGACTACATCGTATGTCATCAATTTCTCAATTTAACATGAGAAAGTCAATTCAGTCATAGGTCAAGGTCAAAAGGTTTCATAACGAAGACAGTGGTACCTAATAAAGGGGTTACAGTAAAATGCACAAGTCAGGTACAAGTGATGCAAGTGACGTTCTTTACACAAGATTGTCACCGTACGATGCATGTTGACCAGCGGCATTGTCAGATGAGAGAACTCTACACCGGTACAGATAACGTTCCTTGTTCAGGATTGTTATAATAGGGATGATGAACACTGCTTACTAGATGAGATACCGTAACTCTGACGCCAGGTACAAATAACGTTCCTTATTCAGGATTGTCATTGTATGAACATGAAGACTATTCGATGGATGCTTGTGTATGCAGGCGGGAAACTCTGCACCGGTACGAATAACGTTCCTTGTTCAGGATTGTTACTGTATAATGCACGATGACCCGTTGATAGATATAACTCTGCACAGGTACCAGTAACGTTCCTTGTTCAGGATTGTTACTTCACGATGAACAGTTGTCCACGTACAATGTAATAAGTCGGGATGTTGGTAAAGGTCGGGGGGGGGGGGGGGGATATCTAACAATGTATCACTGACTCATCATTCACAACCTAGGTGCTGTCATTTTCTAATGACAGATACTGAGTACCGTGTACTCTCAAATACATATAAAATTTGCGTGCACTAGAAATAATCTATTTTTGTCAATGCAGTATACAATTCCAAATTATATTCCTGTCTCTACATATCCTATCCTGAGATACTCTGGCGTATGAATTTACTTATAAGTTGACGTAACAACGTCAGAAAATGTACCATAATGTTATTGAGAATTCATTGTATTTGTATTTGTATTTTATGGTACATTGCCAAAAAGTTCAAATAATTACGTAACACCCCTAACCCTCCATCGTCTATGCCTCCACATGGTTAGGTGCTGTTTGTTGTCAAATAAATGTGAAGAAAATAAGTCTTATGAATTATTTTACTTGTTCCGTTCTTTCTACTAATTTGTTCATAACTTTCTAGACATAAATTCTCGTACTGTGATCTCCTTGACTCGAATATGGACCAAGAAACACGGCCGCCACTGGCAGTCGGCCTACCTGTCAGCTTGACCTGAACCATGTTTAATTTACAGCTTCGCATAAGATTTAGAATGATAAAGCCAGTATAAAAGCGCATACATCAAAACTGACTCTCGTCTTGGAAATCACATTACGAACGAAAATATCTTCTATGGCATCATTCTGAAATGCAATATTGACTTGTCATATCTATCTTCCTCTCTTCTAATACTAGAAATATTCTATCACATTGAATCAAGTAAACTTGAAACATTCATAGAATCTATAGCATCATCAGTGCAAGGTCACTGGTCATCAAGACCACTAACATCAACATCCAAGAACTCCAAGGTCATCAAGACCAAAAATATAAACATCTTCATCTCATCTATTAGGTCATCAAGACCTCTATCATATAATCCATCTAGACATATTTGCAATATCTCCTGTTTAATAATATTTGACAACCTATGGAAGTCTTTTAGTACTTACTTTGGCTTCTGTACAGCCTCAAGAACCAGCAAAAGAGGAGGGGGGGGGGGAATAACAACTTCAGAAGATAATCAGCTGATGAGAATGGCAAAATTTCATCTTCTGCTGCTTCTATTTATACCATGACAACGTGACGGGTTTCACGGTTTACTATCGGAGCTATCCAGGGTTTATCCAGGGGCCAACCCTGTCCTCCAGTGATAAAAGTCACCTAAGCCACGCCCTCTCTTGACAACTATAAAAATACGAAGCGTTCATTGGCTAAAAGTACAATCACGCATACGCAGCGGGAAAGAGCGTGATTTTGAACTAAGCTGACACGATCACTCGTGCAGTATCTAAACACAGTAAAATTGCTAAAACCATAGCAATTTCTTATCGAAATACTTGGAATATCCGGAAATTATCATCTTTCCAAAACGATCTTCATGTCAGCTCAAGCCATAACAGGATTCTAAACGTCAAAGTAAGTACAATCTTGCCATTATTCTGAACATTCGTCATTACTATAGTCCCACACATACAATATAGTGTTTGTGAAATATGGTAAAACCTACCGTGAATTAAAAGTGCATACAGTGTACTACAGAAACGGGGTGAGGAAAATAAAAGTAATCTACACACAAACAAACAAACAAAAAAAAAATTTAAAGCCACATTCGCCACAATACATATGTACACTATAAATCCATGAATTAATGTTGTTTCTATTGTTTCTTTAGTTTCTCAGTATCCTATTGTCCAAGCCAGACAACAATTGCCTGTATGTGTGTGTGTGCGTGTATGTGTGTGTGTGTGTGTGTGTGTGTGTGTGTGTGTGTGTGTGTGTGTTTATGTGTAGGTCCTACTTGAGTGTACAGGGGAAAGGGTGCTCCTCCCAAAGATAAAGTTCACTCGTGGGTCGTGGTCGCACGTAGGCCTATAAAAAGCCGCGATGGCACTCATTGTCACACTGTCTGGATATGCTAATCAATCGATCCTCGTTACCTCGTTACCAAACTATTTCTGATCACTGTAGTGAGTCAATGTGACAGTGTCCTACAAGTGACTTTCAGAGACATAATAAAAAAAGAAAAGTCGGAGTTCAAGCGATGTGACAAAGTTTGCCGGTTGTGTTTTGATTGACATTTGTGCTTGTTATGTGTTCTTTAACAACAATAACCCTGACGTGAAGTCACATAAGTAAAATAACGATGAGAATACCACTGTAACTAGTGGCGTCGGTGGCGAAAAAAAGAAGAAGACATATACCGGAAAAGTAGGCCCTAATCCCATTTCTACAACAAATTGTTCATTTTGAATTCAGTCAGCAGAACAGGGATATCCATTTAATTGATATTAATACAATTTGTCTCTGAGTAATGTGCGCTTTTATTTTTATTCTTTTTTTGGGGGGAGGGGGTCTGGGCAGCATTTTTGTTCTGTGTAATTTTGAATTGGCACGACGCTTTAATAGTTATATAGGCATAATGTCAATCAAAAATTTGATTGGCTATCCATCGTTTTTCATTTTAAAGGGGATGGCTAGTAACTGATCAGTGGGAATCAGTGGGAATGCTGGAGGATGATTGTTCCAATCCTTGTGGGGTTCATTTAAGAGTACATTATATATCTATTCTTGTGTGAAAATTATTTGCTTCAGAATGGTCTCATATTCAAGTAATGTGCAGTTTAATGTTTCCAGGTAAGCATCCCTGGTCAGTGACGGGGCATTAATCTGCACATTACTTGAATATAAGACCGTTATGAAGCAAATAATTTTCACACAACAGTAGATATATAATGTACTCTTAAATGAATCCCACAAGGATTGGAACAATCATCCCTCAGCATTCCCACTGATTCCCACTGATCGGTTACTAGCCATCCCCTTTAAGTCAAATTCGACAGAAAAGTTCGGGAATAGTAAGCCTACGCTTATGTCAACATATGGTAACATTAACGCTAACACTGGACACCGTTATTCACTATTTTAAAGTTGTCAGCCCTGACATGTTGTCAGTGTTTTACAATTAGTAACAGCCAGTGACTGGAGCTTCTCAGCCAATCAAAACTAAGGATTTTACTGAACTTGTCCGCAGCAACCGAAAACTTTCATGAAACGGTGCCCTATACGATACCTCTGTGAAATAAAACAGATTTCATAGTACTCGAGTATACAAAACAACCATCGCAAAGAAGATCAACCTTGTTGTACACTCTCACCTCCATTGTTTCTTTTCCTTCGCTCATAAGACATCGCACGTCCAGACTGAACCCCCCCCCCCCCAAAAAAAAAGAGAAGAAAACGCACACACACACACACACACACACACACCACACAAACACCAAGTCCCAAGTAAACTCGACATCATTTTCGCGGGCAGTGATATCAAATCAACAACCCAGCCGATACCATCGGAATGAACTTCTCGTTCACAAAGGCAGCGTCATCAATGTATATGTGTAAACAAGGCTGTTTGTGAATGACATTCTCAACACGTCTGCAATCTGTGATGGGGTCAATGCTCACTGCGTGCAGATTGGGAACAAAGGTAATTTCTGAAATAGACTATTATAAAAGTCAGCCGTGCCATGCAGCAAACAACGTTAAACGATTGCCAAATGGTTCAAAAAAGTTTCCTCGGTATTTTTTTTTTGTACGTTTAACAACGGTGATTATCATTTACTAAGTAGGGACTAGGCCTATTCACAGCCATGTGATGTACTAAGTACTTTGCCGTACTAAGTCCATTTTTGCATTTGTGTGTGTGTGTGATTTTTTTTTTTTGAGGGGGGGGGGGGCTGTTTATAGAATTCCCATCAACGAACTTAGCGGGACAAAGGAGGTAGCCTACCATAGGCGAGCTCTCCTGGTACATGTAGCCTTCTTGCTTGCTATACTATAAAGCTTCTCGCTGTTGAACGTGAGAAAATTTGTTTGTTTGTTTTTTATATTTGAACGTTTATACTTGGTCTTTACGTCCTGGGGGCAGTTAGCAGAGAGGTTATTTTCTCACAGCCCTTTGGCAAATAGAAAGTGCGTCATGGTAAAACTGGGGCATACAGGGTGACCTATCCAGGCGCATGAAGGCATGTGTGCGCGATACGCGCAAATGACTGTGCGCGTATTGTATTTTTTACGTCATAATGTGCGCTGTGCACATCAGCAAGCATTATGATGTCACAGTCACCGTCTACTGGAAATGCAAATTCCAGGTCTTTGCGACATCACAATACTAATTGTTTATGACAAGTGCGCGCAAAAACAACAGTGAAAGAAGAAAAATAGATGAGGAGTTCCTTGAAAAAGGGGGAGGGGTCACAGTCGAGGAGACAAGCAATCATACGTTGTTGTTGTTGTTTTTTTGTTTGTTTCCTGTTATACACAGTGCTGTACATAATTATGCATGTATGTAGGTCGCATGATAAAAGGGAACATTAATCTGGAAGTTCGAAGTTTAATCATGAAACACTGTAAACAGGCTCTGTGCAATCATCGTACAAAGTACAGAAACACAAACGCGACAAATGGGACCGTATGATTATGATACACAACATAAGATGAAAGAGAGGGAAGAATGTGAGCAGATGTATAGCGTTTTGCATTGAACATTTGGATGTACACAAATTCCAGTTTTTGTATCCGATACTTTTTTTTCGTTTGGTTCTTTTTAGCTCAATAGTAAAATGATCATGGCTCCTTTGGCCGAGAGAATACTAGAGTTTTAGACCCAGAAAATACAAATTGTTCTACTGACAAATATGATTCGCTTTATATAGGGGCATCAGGTAATAAACATGGGATGTTTTGCAGGGTGACTGTGCATGTGCCTTTTCTTCAAAACGCCCGCTACACTAATATGTAGTATTGGTAATTCGTTTATAGACCTACAAGTTTGTACGTAAATCTGTTATTGTTGGTCGACCCTAAATAGAGCTATCTGAAGAGTTGACTTCAAGGAAACGCATGTCATGGAAATACCATGGTACAAAATAGAAACAAATGCCTAAAGGAGTGGTAAGGATTGTAGAAATGTTTAGCATAATAATTATTGCATATGATTGCTAAGTATTTAGTTTACGCATTTCACATTTCAGACAAATATTTAGAATATTTAACAGTAAATATCACAATCCTTTCTATTCTGATGTATTTCTTTTTTCTACGTATGGGATGTTACCATTTTCAAGTAACATCTTAATGGCTGTCAAACACACGGATCTTTTTTTTTTTCAACATGATGGATTGGTATAGGCCTATATCAATCCATCAAAAGCAAACATTAGTTGCCAGCGCAGTGCCGATAGTGACAGATCAATAATCGAGAGAAGAGTATTACGGTGTAGGGAAATATCAGCTTAGTTGAAGAAGAGCGAATCAGCATTATGTCTGCCTTCGTTGACTTTGTTGCACTCATTGCAACAATGTATTTCCCATACGCAATAGATTATAATAGTTACTCGGAAGTATTCGCGTTCAAACTCTGGCAGCCATTTACAGGAGTTGTCTAATCTTTTCAACATTTCTAAGAGTTACTTCCGCTACAAGCAATGAGCTATGACATTATTTGATAACCTTGCGATAACTAAGTCACCGTGAGCTTTCACAAGAAATCAAACATCACCAACGAACATTATCGTGTTATTAATGACCTCAAGGAATATTGGCATGTTGCTGCAATCTTATCACATGGAAACTGTGGTAGTGTTATGATGTTTTGTTTCTTAGAGGAAGCAACATACACAGCAGAGTCTAGTCGCTACCTACACGCACAACCACTGAGTCCATCAGATTGCAAAGAGATTACTAGTAGTCAACGCAAACTATCAAGACAAAGTAAATGCTGCCCTCTAGAGGTAGAATCATTATAGGGCTCACACGGGTAAATAATTCCCCATAGAGACGTGTGTTAAAATTCAAATTTCAAAAAATTCTGTAAAATAGCTGGGAGAAATCAGGTGTTTCATTTTCACTAACCTGAATAAGTGAGATATTACCTTTCATCCATCAGATTGCCAGGGTGGGTTGTTCTGCTCTAATTCTGTCCAGGGGTCCGCAAAGCCAGACTACGAGTTCTTGTCACTCAAAAACTCACCTATTTTCCGTACACGTACCCAATGAAATATAGTCCCCTCAAATTCCATCAGAAAAGCTTTCATCTTCCAACCAAAATGCAGTTTGTAGAGGAATTCATACTCAATATCTACAGCTATTCAGTTTTTTGCCAAACTACATCATTGATTTTTAATTAATTTTTTTCTTCACTTATTTTGGTATCTTTGGTACGAATTTGTGAAGGGGTCTGGGACAGTCCATTTTTATTTACAGGTGTGAGCCCTATAATGTATCTCGCCATTGATGTAAGCGTGTTAGGTGCCTACATGTACTTGTATCTTGGTACATGTATATTATGAAAAGAGTTTCAGCAACTGGTAATAACTGATCTGTTGAGGAGATCTCAGAAGAACCAGCATGTGCACAAAATAACACGAGGCTTGAAATATATTGAAAGATGAACTAATGAAAGTCTCGGAGTCCTGAATGTCGGTTTTCATGCACACATACACACATCCGCAGACACGTGCACACACGCACTGAAGAGAACAGAAAGACACACACATACACACATACATGAACACACGAACACACACTTATGACCACATAGAGAAAGAGAGGGAATCGTACAGCAAAAAGAATATACATGTGATAGGGGGATTATAACACCATGTAGACCCACTAAATAAACCATGAAGCTCTTCCCCACCACTGATCTTGTTCTTTCACAGAGATCAATTTCCCAATATAGATGCCTTTTGTTTACGTCATCAGCTTTGAGCTGCGCGGCGCCTCGCCCGAGCAGAGCACGCACTTTCAGTGCGCGTATGCAAGCCCAAGTTCATTGACCTTCATACCTACCAACCAAAAGATAACAAATCCTTGAAAATTGATTAAAAATTCCAAGATCACCACCAAAATCTAATCAGCTGTTCCTTGTGTCATTATCAATCTTTCCTGTAAGCTTCATCCCAATCCGTTAACAACTTTTAGAGTTATTGTGCACACAGACAAATAAATAAATAAGTAAATAAATAAATAGATAAATAAATAGATAAATAAATAAATAAATAAATAAAGAAAAATAAATAAATAAATAAAGAAAGAAAGAAAGAAAGAAAGAAAGAAACCAAAGCCGGCAAAGATATAACTTCCTTGGGGGAGGTAATAGCATAAAACAAACAAACAAACAAACAAACAAACAAACAAACAAACAAACAAGTCAAAGCAAGGAAAACAGAACAAAAATGTTCAACGGCTTCTGCACATCGTTATCTCAGTGTAATTATTCATAATTATTTTAAAAGTCAACAGGTTACAAGGTAAACCATTCTGTGGGTTTGTAAGTAAGTACTCATTACGTGCAGAGTAGGTGTATAACCTTGTATTTAACACTCATGTGATTCTCTGTTGTCTGCTCCAATCATTTCAGATTTATATCCAAACGGTGATCGGTGATGAACAATCAATACATTGTTTTCTGAGATGCTGGTCCTTGCAACGCGCCAAGCCTTTCCTCGCCTTTCATTTGTTCAACTCGACATTGCACGATGACAACTCAGCATGTCCCAGCAAAACGAACTGGAAAGTCATATTTCATGTAATAGTTAGAAACACATCGTTAACTTGCTATGGATTCATGTATCACTTTAAGAAAATTTTCTTTTTGTGAATAAATTGCGTAAGGGTAAAATCTGATAACACACGTTGATGCTCCAAACATTATTGCATACCCTTCACTGCTGATAACTTCAACGGATAAACCAGCCTTGTAACAGAATTCAAAATTACACAGATGTAATTATGAGGGACTACAATGAAAACCATTACGTTCAAGTTTTCTTACAGCAACTCGTTAATGAGGGTTAATGAGCAGCTCAGGTTGTGATAAATCCAGGGAAAGATGGACATGCACGACAATTACACGTCCGTATTATTGCCTTCACTTGGCACTTTACTGACATTTAATCTATCATAATCATTATCCTAATGTTTCAGTCTACTTTGATATTGCTTTCGCTCTTGATTAGTAGAATATAGTGAAATGTGAATGATGAATTTATACACTCATGTAATATAGGCCTGTACCCTGAATCACCTAAGTGTCTAGTTCCAGTTCCGTGAACTCTCAAATAAACGTGAATATTTCTGATAAGAAATGTAGTTTCTTATTCTAAACATATCGGTAAAATGTCGAACTATGTCTTTGAAAACATTAAATTTTGTTGATGAGAACTGATAAACTCAATTTGCACGCATGTATCGCGAACGGATCATGCATCATCACAATTACCATCGTCATGCCTCATCATAGTTATCATCATCATCAGGGGCGTCACCAGCTTTTTTTCAAGGGGGGTGCGTTTTGACACTAAATGTAGCGCGATTTTTTGGACAGACATTTGGAATATAGGAAGCTCTCAATCCCCAGACTTTTTTTTTTGAGGGAAACCAAGCGGGGAAAGGGCACCGGCGTAGCTAGGATTTCATCTTGGGGGGGGGGGGGGGGGTGTTAGTATGCGAGGGAGCGAGCAAGGTGGGGGGGGGGGGAGGGTGTGGAAGTCCCTGTTGTTTCCACTCCTCCCACGGTGAGAACTTTTTGCATTTTGATGTTGTAAATGGTGCAATTTGATGCAGTTTTTTTACGTGTTTTTATCGACTTGAAACAGTCCCACTTGTTTAAGGTAGCAGTACATTTTGATGGAAATTGTTGTTGAACAATGTGCCCATAAATCATATCATTTCAATAAACTTCTTGTATTGATTCTTACACTGATGTCATGAACGCGACCGAGCCCGAGCAAGCGGAGCGAGCGAGGGGGAAGATGTGGGAGGGATCCAACCCCCCTCCCACGGTTAGAACTGAAATTGCATTGTGATGTTGTAATTATGGTGCAATTTGATGCTTGTTTTTGCTTGTTTTATCGACTTGAACCAATCCCTCATGTTAAGGTAGAAGTATATTTTGATGTAGATTATTATTGAACAATTTGCCTATAGAATAGTATCATCCCAATAAACTTCCTGTTTTAATATTTACACTGAATTTCATGAACGCGGCCAAGCAAGAGCGAGCGGAGTGAGCGAGGGGGAGGATGTGGGAGGGAGTGCCCCCCTCCCACGGTGAGCACTTTTTGCATTTTGCTGTTGTAAAGTGTGCAATTTGATGCAGGTTTTTTTGCGTGTTTTATCGACTCGAAACAGTCCTACTTGTTGAAGGCATCAGTACATTTTGAAGTAAATTGTTATTGAACAATTTGCCTATAAACAGTATCATTTAAATAAACTTCTAGTATTAATTCTTACACTAATGTCATGAACGCGACCGAGCCCGAGCAAGCGGAGCGAACAAGGGGGGAGGTTGTGGTCCCCCCTATCAATGGATTATGGAATGACGGTGTGAAATGAAAAATTGCTGGCAGCAACATCAGGAAAATTGCATAGCAATTTAACGCGAGCGAGCGGAGTGAGCGAGCTTGAAAATTTTGACACTTTACAGTAAAAAAAAATGCCGTTTGTAGCTATATTTTTTCGCTTTGGAATTTAAGGGGGAGGCGCACCGGGCACAACTGCTGGCAATTACTGGCAGCAACATCAGGTGAATGACATAGCGATTAGATGCGAGCAAGCGAAGAGAGCGAGCTTGAAAATGTTGACATTTTACAGTCCAAAAACTGCCCTATGTAGCTATATTTTCGCTTTGGAAATAAAGGAAGGGGGCGCACCAGACGCAACTGCCGGCAATTACTGGCACCAACATCAGGAGAATGGCATAGCGATTAAATGCGAGGGAGCGAAGAGAGCGAGCTTGAAATGTTTGACATTAACAGTCCAAAAACTGCCATTTGTAGCTATATTTCTTCGCTTTCGAAATAAAGGAGGGGGCGCACCGGGCGCAACTGCCGGCAATTACTGGCAGCAACATCAGGAGAATGGCATATGACAATCAAATGCGAGCGAGCGGAGCGAGCGAGCTCGAAAATTTTGACACTTTACAGTCCAAAAGCTGCCGTTTGTAGCTATATTTTTCGCTTTGGAGATTAGAGGGGGTGGGGGCATCGGGCGCACCGGGCGCAACTGCTGACAATTACTGGCAGTAACATCAGGAGAATTGCATAAAGATTAAATGCGAGCGAGCTTGAAAATTTTAACATTTTACAGTCCAAAAACCGCCGTTTGTAGCTATTTTTTTTTTTGCTTTCGAAATTAGGGGGGGGGGGGCATCGGGCGTAACTGCTGGCAATTACTGTCAGCTAATGACATAACAATTAAATGCGAGCGAGAGGAGAGAGCGAGCTTGAAAATATTGACATTTTATTTACAGTCCCAAAACTGCCGTTTGTAGCTATATTTTTTCGCTTTGGAAATAAAGGGACGGGGCGCAACGGGCGCAACTGCTGGCAATTACTGGCAGCAACGTCAGGAAAATGGCATTACGACTAAATGCGAGCGAGCGGAGCGAGCGAGCTTGAAAATTTTGACATTTTACAGTCCAAAAACTGCCGTTTGTAACTATAATTTTTCGCATTGGAAATTAAGGGGGGGGGGGGGACGCCCGTTGCGTCCCCCCACTCCTCGATCCGCCACTGGTAGTCCAGGGTGTGGGTTTATGTTCATGACTGGGGGAGGTATGACCAGCGAGGTGGCATCGAAGTGACCAAGCAGGGGAAGGATGTCCAAAATCTGCACTTTAGAGCATCCCCTAAGTGTGAGTGTTTGTTTGTGTGTATGTATTATATACATGGAAAAGTTAGGAATTAGCCCAGGTCAAGTCTTTTTATTGGCAATGCAAGACATTTTTATATAGACTAGTATGTAAAGCAACACTGCAAAATCAATGATCTAGCTTTGATACAACAAAGCGTAAGGTTAAAGGTGTACATTCTACATCACATTGCGCAACATTTAATTGCACCGACTCTGTTTGCCGTTCGGATGTTCTGAGTACACTGCGCACATCCTGCTTTATGCAGAATGTCAACCAGGAATCACGCTGAATCACAATCTTTTGTCGGCTCCGGGCATTTTGAACAATGTTTCACACTTTATACCTCTTGAATTATGGTTAAAAGAAATCAAAGGAAAATATATTATTTCTTGATCACCATTTCATGTCGATTTCAAAAGCAGTTTACTAACCCTTGAATTACCTTTTTTTCTTCTTTTTTTTAAACCAGCGGATGGGGGTGGGGGGGGGGGGGGGGGTTCAAACCCCCTCCATAGCTACGCCACTGCTTTTGGGTGAAATAATTGGACATATTTCTAACAAAAAAGCAAGAATTTCTTTTCATCGCGGGAATTATGATTATGTGGGGTGGGGCAAATGGTGCGCTTGCCTTCCAATATTTTTATGGGGGCACCACTTTTTTTTTTCTTTCAAAAGCAAGAAAAATCTTCTCATTTACTAATTTTTTAAATATTGATTATGGGGTGCAAAATTATAATATGCTTGCTCCTCCAATATTTTGATGGGGGCATTTTCTGTCCAAAAAAAAAAAAAAAGGTAAGAAGGAATTCTTCTCGTCTCTGGAATTATGGAGGGAGGTGGGCATTTTTTTATTCTTTATTTTTAATGAGGCTAAGGCTCGCACTTGGGCTGGCAATATGGATTGGTCAGAAGTAACATACATAGACCCTATACTAACTTGTAAGTAGCACACGTAACATGCAAACGTGTACGTGCTCCGTACCGTACGGATGTACAGTACGGTCGATAAATAGTAAACACTGTATACTAGTAGATATGTATAAAATCAGTGCTGCCAGAGCCAGGGGTGCGAATTGTTTTTGCCCACGAATTTGTTGTCCCTGGTGCAAAAAAAAAAAAAAAAAAATAAATAAATAATTATTTAGCGTCCGGCGTTGATGTCGCTCTCAGACTGATTTTTTTTTTTTTTTTTTTTTTTTTAAAGGGGCTGAAGGGGGGTGCGTTCGCACCCAACGCACCCCCCCTGGTGACGCCCATGATCATTCATTATCATAATTATCATCATCATTTTTAGGGCCCTGTCTTATAAAGACTTGTGATTGATTCAGATCAATCACAATTTTACGATTGAATGCAAATCCATCTTATAAAAAAGTTATGATTGAAATTAAGACGGAGAACTGCAATCAATCAATCACAGGTTGCGATTGATTGCAGCTTTCAAGAGATTTGTAATTGATTGATATCTATCACAAGTTTTTTAAGACAGGGCCAGGACGTATATCGAACTCCCGATTTTTTTTTTCCACAGGATGACGTCATAATGAAGATTACCGCCACTGGTGAAACAACGTGCGATCAGGTGAGATACGGCATATTCGTGCACCTATAAAACATAGTGCCTCCAGTGTGCAACAATAAATCTATGGTAGATGAATTTCCCATCACGATATTCAAAAGGCATCCCAAAACAATCATATCCACGAATTCTGTGCATTTTAAAGACAGAATAGATGACATTGTACTGATCATCGGATCATTGACGGAACAGTGGCGTATCACTGACATACCTTTCCAAATAGTCCTCAGCCTGCTATCGATTTGATCGATTGTACTAAGCGATACCAGTACTCTCTGTAGCGTCATATCGATAGCAAATCGCCGAACAGCTCCATTTGATTTTAATGAAAGTATAAGTAAGTAGTGTATGTTGGGTCTCTTTTTTTTCTCAGTGCATTGTATTTTCTTTACGAATGCACAGCTTGGCTTGATTTCATTATAATTGTGTTTTGTTGAATCGTGGATTCTGTAATACATGTGATTCGATTTATCATGAAATTGTATTGAATATGGAATCAATAAAAGATTATGGAAAAAAAAAGAATGACATTTTCGGCTTTCCCAACTTCATTGTTTGCAGGACGCTGTGGAGGTACTTTTTTTTTTAGTTTGCGTCTTTGTTTATGGTTCGGAAGCCCGTTTCATAATTCGTGTGAAATGTGTGCACATTAATTTGGACTCGTGGCATAGAGTGCATGATTTGAAGATAGAAAACAATCTGGTCTATGCAGCCAATGGAGTTTGGGGCAACAGATTCTGCTTTTAAATAAATCATGTATAGATGCGCTCTTGATCTTTCGTGGTGAAGCATTGATAGGGCCTACATCGTATTCATATTGTTTGGTATATTTCTTTAGTATGTAAATATACATTCAGATATTATTCTGTAATAAGATAATACACGAGAAGTATTTTTTTTTGTCTGTGTGTTTCGTGGTGTCTCCTGATTTCACTGGTCACAGCCCAAGTTGCATGATATGCACTGTTTATTGTCATAAATGTTACCTGAATTTAAACAGTTTTATGTTCGTGTGCGCTCATAACATAATGCATTATTGAATTAAATTGAATTCATTCATTTCATTTAATTTGTTCAGCGTGAAAAACATTAAACAGCGACAATGATGAGCAATCATGAAAAATTATACAGAGTATGGTTACAAAAATATGAACATAGTGCAATTTAAGTTGCAAGGGAAGCATGCAGTCGACGAGAAATAAAACTTTCCTTACAATTAGGCTAACCCAGACGAGATAACCCGTGAAAAAAATGCTTTAGCAATGATAATTTGCATACATAGTTTTCTTTAAAAACAACGAAATTAACAAATGTGATACGAGAGCCATATCATTGCCGGAAAAAACATTTTGCTTTTCCAGTATATGAATTTGTCAGATGCTATAAGCTTTAAAGTGATAACATTTGCCCTAATATATGTATCAAAAAGAAAATATTTTAAAAAGAAATAAAATTTAGAAAACTGTCTAAGGTTTCTTTGCCAAAGTCTGCTTCAAGGTTCTCATTTTTCTTCCTTTTCTACACCGAGTAATGACGCACCAAAAATATAGGCCTAATACATAAGGAAGAACGAAAAAAAAGCATTATATATACAGCTAAACTATACATGCATATACATTACATACAGAAACAGTACAAAAAACAAAAACAAAGTGGATTATGATCAGCAGTTGTAACTTGTTAAACAATGTATGATGTATATAGGTATAATACAGTGCGAGTCGATCTTGTTGAAGAAGTTATGAAAAATATATAAGTAGTTTTGGATAACATTCTTCGTAAATTTTCGATCTTATAATGAAATAGGTATATGCGAATATCGTCTGGTAATGAATTCCATGATAAGTGTCTTGATTGAAGGAAAACTATTTAAGAAGAGGTTTTTGATGATGTTCTTACTTTATGTTAGGCCTGTGGAAATAATCAGCATTTCTGGTACGGTAAGCATGAACATGGCAATTCCAAGTGAATTGATTAAGAAGAGAATTGGGCAAAAGCTTTGTACTGTGCATGCCATGACAAAGAAATAAATATGAGATTATATAGGGCCGGTCTATACCTATCTGTCGTACAGAGTTGATATGAAAAATTGGTGAAGTTGTGTGAGTTAAGTTAAGCCGTTGATAATTCTTATTGAACGTGTTGTAATTCAAAAGTCAGTCTATTATATTTTATTCGTATAGAACATCGCCAAACAAAAACACCTGCGCTATTCTAAGACAGATGGAGCAATAAGTGCATTATAGATCGTTTTCAGAACTGTATAAGGTTTTAGTTGAAATGGTATGCCACTTTTTAAAAGTCCTACTATTTAGAAAAAAAAGCTTAAAGTTGTATATATTTAACTTTAATATAGGTCTATATACATGTATATATATAACTTTAATATATATTAATTACTTCAATTAATTTAAACATACATTTCCATAATAATTATTATTATCATTATTATTATCATTATTATTATCAATACTTACCATTTATTTGGCAATTCAACATAAAATACAAGCGGTCATAGAATACGAACAGGTAGTCATATATAGGCCCTAAGTATATAAACACACACATGTATCTAAGTATTACGTCACATACATTTTTTTTTGAATAACAATAATTGCAAGCATAGCTCTATATATTAATTTTTAACACCTTTTTCATTTTTGGTTATACTCGTTCTTGTATATCATTGTAGTTATAAATGAATATGATCATTCTATATTACCTACCGATGGATGTAGTTGTTCGCTATTTCAGTGTGTTTATGTCTGTTTTACCGATCATTTTCTTCTTTTGAGTTAAAAAAAAAAACCTGAACAAAGGTGGAAAGTATAAAGTGAATTCAAACGCCAAGTCAAGGCTCCAGCCAAAAACTAGTGCGATACGATACTGTTGCATACGAGTATCTCGGACCGATACTATCTACACGGAACTACAATCGAAAAGGTGCTCAAGTTATTGGCACGCAACCCACACGTGCATACACAGGTTATGTGTGTTCTTATGTGTGTTCTCCGTAAACCCGCGCCGCCGCCCGCAGACTAGACTGCTCCTGGGATCAGTGGGAACGGAAAAACGCATACAGTATACTGTACATCTACACACACAACACACGAATACAGTACATAGACTGCACAACGACGTTCGTTACCTGTTGCAAACGAGCTACTGGCTTGGTAATCAAGCCCAAATGTCCGTAATTTTTCGTCTCGAGTGGTCCCTTTAAGTCGCCAAAATTCCGTCGTTTAAGAGTTCCCGTTTTCTTTTGACTGAACCATCAGTCCAGGTAAGAATTTTAATCGAGAATAAGGGTTTTTGATATAGAAGTATGGCATGCATTTTGAATTCATGAAACCGGCGTGGCCGGAATGTATTGAACGTAGCGCAGTACACCATGTCATGCGTTCATTTCTCAGTGTGTAGTACAGTGTGCGTGTAAAGATACATGACGATGTTGCGATCACCAAGCATCGCATTGCAGTATCTCGATTTCCAAATTTCATCAGACTTTGTAGATGTGGACAATAGATATCACTATGACTATTGGCGTCAGTATGATCTCCACTCAATGATAATGTCAAGTATCTTCACAGTTGACAATATTATGCTGGAAATTAACTATACACAGCCCAGTCGCTGTACATAATCATACTACGTATGTCGCGACGTACCTACAGCGACTGTGCTGTGTGTATAGTTAGCTGGAAATGAACAGAATTTAGTGTCGTCTGAAACTCTGCTGTAGTGCTGGCATGCATAGTTAATAGGCTGGATCTGGAACTTGGAAGTGATGTCTCGATCACTTCACGATGGTCCCCCGGGCCGGGCCCCCTTGACTTGGGATCGAGCGGTTGTGTTGTACCGTCGACCGTCTCCACCATGACCAAAATATTTCTATTAGTATATTGTCACAACACACGCAAATCACATTCACATACTGCCACTGGAACTGGCACTGTCGTTCACAATAGGAAAGTCTGTTGGCCTTGGTCACCTCCAAAAATCCATCCAAAATCCCAAATTTTGCTGTAAAAAATGCAGAATCGCCGCAACTTTTCCAAAAGCGTGCGCAAATTAAATGGACATTCCAGACGAGTTTCATAATTGCACATTATGTAGACCATAAATCGACAACTCCATAGATTTGTGGAATTTATTGTGGTTCTTGAGCAGAGAAACAATACTTTGAAAAACCTTAAACAAATTACACT
Organism: Diadema antillarum; assembly: GCF_040938485.1. Lineage (NCBI taxonomy): Eukaryota > Metazoa > Echinodermata > Echinoidea > Diadematoida > Diadematidae > Diadema > Diadema antillarum. Next base: position 854,027 of record NW_027270895.1, read on the forward strand.
GAACAAGGATGATGACATACAATGGGAGGTTCACATATTTCAGAAATGTAGCAGTGTAATTCCATTGTATTTTATAATACCGCTTGCTTGTGAGTTCACCTGTGTATAAAATTATGCATGCCTTCTTTTGTTCTGCTTCCTTGAGCCCCAACTCGTGCATTCTTATGGTGATTCTGCCATGTCATCATCCTTGTCCATTGCAATTTGTTCTAAATTTTGAAAATGTTCTTATTCTTCATCTCAATTACCACAAATTCTGAAACTCTGTCATCAGTATAACTGATTTATAGTTGTTCAAATGTAAAAATCTGTTAATCATCTGGAGGTCTCCTTTAAAGGGACATTCCAGACGATTTTCATAATTTCACATCATGTAGTACATATTCAGAAATCGACAACTCCATGTATAGATTTGTGGAATTTATTGTGGTTCTTGAGCAGAGAAACAATACTTTGAAAAACCTTAAACAAATTACACTGAACAAGAATGATGACATAGGAGGTTCACATATTTCAGAAATGTAGCAGTGTAATTCCATTACAATACCGCTTGCTTGCGAGTTCACCTGTGTATAATCTATGCATGCCTTCTTCTTTTGTTCTGCTTCCTTGAGCCCCAACTCATGCATTCTTTTGGTGACTCTGCCATGTCATCATCCTTGTTCATTGCAGTTTGTTCTAAATTTTGAAAATATTCTTATTCTTCATCCCAGTCATCACAAATTCTGAAACTGTCCTCAGTACAATGTATAACTAATTTATAGTTGTGCAAATATATAAAAATCTGAAAATCATCTGGCGGTCACCTTTAAGAACATTTTCCCCTGAAGGTCATCATTTGTAATGTTGTTTTTTCCCCTTTTATACATCAATCATTTTGAATAAAAAAAAAAACAAAACTTATCATTTTTTACCTTTTTAATTCTATAGTACCTAAACTAAGAAATGAAGTTGAAATTCATATGCACAGTGTACAATGTACAGTCACTGGCAGTCCTGTGAGGCTATTGCATATCAACCTCTGTCTTACAAAAGAAGAAAGACAGTTTTTTTAGCTCACCTGAGCCAAAGGCTCAAGTGAGCTATTGCGATCGCCCTTTGTCCGGCGTCCGTCGTGCGTCGTGCGTCGTGCGTCGTCCGTCGTCCGTCGTCCGTCGTCCGTCGTCCGTCGTGCGTCGTGCGTAAACTTTTTACATTTTCATCTTCTTCTTGAAAACCCCAAGACCGATTTTCATCAAACTTGGCAGGTAGCATCCCTAGGGGGTTAGGAACTCAATTTGTTAAAATGGGCACCATGCCCCACCCAGGGGGCCCCCAGGGGGCCCAAACCCCCCAAAATTAAGGAATCTGTAAAAATCTTCTTCTCTAGAACCAGAAGTGATAGAGCTAAGTTAATACTATGGGTTAGTACATTGATGACTGTAGTTTCAAGTTTGTTCATGGCAGAATCAGGGGTGCCCCCCTTGGGACCCAGGGGAGGGGGGTGGGGAGGGGTCCTAATGGGGCCTAAATTGTACATTTTTATCTTCTTCTTGAGAACCCCATGACCCATTTTCACCAAACTTGGCAGGTAGCATCCCTAAGGGGTTAGGATCTCAATTTGTTAAAATGGGCACCATGCCCCACCCAGGGGGCCCCCATGGGGCCCAAACCCCCCAAAATTAAGGAATCTGTAAAAATCTTCTTCTCTAGAACCAGAAGTGATAGAGCTAAGTCAATACTATGGGTTAGTACATTGATGACTGTAGTTTCAAGTTTGTTCATGGCAGAATCAGGGGTGCCCCCCTTGGGACGCAGGGGAGGGGGGTGGGGAGGGGTTCTAATGGGGCCTAAATTGTACATTTTCATCTTCCTCTTAAGAACCCCATGACCCATTTTCACCAAACTTGGCAGGTAGCATCTGTAGGGGGTTAGGAACTCAATTTGTTAAAATGGGCACCATGCCCCACCCAGGGGGCCCCCATGGGGCCCAAACCTCCCAAAATTATGGAATCTGTAAAAATCTTCTTCTCTAGAACCAGAAGTGATAGAGCTAAGTTAATACTATGAGTGAGTACATTAATGACTGTAGTTTCGAGTTTGTTCATGGCAGAATCAGGGGTGCCCCCCCCCCCCCCTGGGACCCAGGGGAGGGGGGTGAGGAGGGGTCCTAATGGGGCCTAAATTGTACATTTTTATCTTCTTCTTGAGAACCCCATGACCCATTTTCACCAAACTTGGCAGGTAGCATCCCTAAGGGGTTAGGATCTCAATTTGTTAAAATGGGCACCATGCCCCACCCAGGGGGCCCCAGGGGGGCCCACACCCCCAAAATGAAGGAATCTTTAAAAATCTTCTCTAGAATCAGAAGTTATAGAGCTAAGATAATACTACGAGTGAGTACATTAATGACTGTAGTTTCAAGTTTGTTCATAGGAGATCCAGGGGTGCCCCTCTTGGGGGCAGGGGTAGGGGGGGGGGGGTGGTTGGGAAGGTCCAAGTGGGGGCCTGAATTGTACATTTTCATCTTCTCTTCCTGAACACCTCGTGATGGATTTTCATCAAACTTGGCAGGTAGCATCCCGAGGGGGTCAGGATCTCAATTTATCAAAATGAGCACCATGCCCCACCCAGAGGGCCCCAGGGGGCTCCAATCCCCCCAAATTAAGGAATCTGTTAAAATTTGGGCCCTTATTGTACATTTTCATCTTCTACTTGAGAATGCCTGGTCAAATTTTGGTAGAGCTGTGAATAATTTAGATTAGTGATTGCGTGAAAGGTGAACTTGCGATACTCAGGTGAGCGCTAGACCCGCGGGTCTCTTGTTAATTTTTTTGTGCTTAATTGTTTAATTTAATTCATCCAAGCCATTTGAACATGACATGAAATTGCACTGTAAACTTTTTTATGGCAGTAATCTTTATTCAGTCTGGGAATTTCTGTTCATCCTTTGCATACAAATGTGTACATTGTACATCCTGGCTCATCTGTTAAGTTGGTAACTTTTCTCTACTTTTAATTCTTTCAGTTTAATGATGTTTAACCGATGCCCCAAGCTATGTAAAGTATTGGAAGATAACATTTAGAATATGAAGAGTACCTGCAAGTTCGATCTGTGCACCCATAATCATTTCTGTTCATATTCACCGGGTGTGATGCGGTGTACATAATTTTGTGTTATATAGAGAATACTGCAGTATAAGTCAAATTAATTGATGCTGACTGTACATGTAAGTTGCCAGTAAAGTACCTGCACTTCTGTGGCAAATTTGCAAGATAGATGTCATCCAACCTGCCCACCCAATCTGCTGGTAGGAAAAGCATCTAAAGTCAACAAGCCTGTTTATTAAGTCTGCAGTATGCTGTCAATAAAAGTGTTGAATGATTAAATTTGCAACTTATTCGTATCTCTCTTTTCAGGGAGGACACTGCAACAAGTACTGGACCACTGAGCCTGGGGGAGCCCTTTACCGCGACCAGCTAGACGTCAACTTCGAGCCCGAGTGGGAGCCCAGCTGATATTTGCTGGGTTTGGTCTGGTTCCAGTTTGCAGTGTAAGGTCATTTTGTTCCTATTTGCTGGTAGTTGGTCAACCTCATGGGATATCTCAGTATTATGTTTCAATTGGGCAACAAGAAAGCAGGCTGAATTAACTGCTGAAAGGAAAGAAATGAAAAGGAAAGAAGAAAGCTTAACTTCTAGTCATGTTTGCATTGTCCATTTACAGCAAAGTGTCTGTCTTTAAGTGCATTCCATTCATAAACTTGATATTTAAATTGTTACTCATACACAACTGGATTGCTGTTATCTATATTCAATTTCATGCCCAGGAGGTTTAGAAATTCAAGAAAGTCGTTATATATCTTATGTTACATGGTGAAGTTGATCTGGAAGTAGATTTTTTCCTTTTCTTTTTTTTTTGTATGTCTCTGTCTCTTTTTGTGCTTTGATGAGAGCCAAAGGCATTGCTTCTCAGTTTAAACTCCAAACATTATTCTTCATGTGCTTGTTGATGGCATGTGGTACAGTTTGCCTTAACAGGATAGTGAACAGAAAAGTCCTTGTGATGATCATATTTGTGTAAAAGTGACATAACGAGTAGTTTTATATTCTTCATCCCCTTATCGAAGTACCATTTGAAGGTAGTAATGTCAGACTTTTTTTTTTTCGATATATTTGTGTGTGTCTAAAAGAGGAAATCCACCGCAAGAATAGATTAACTTCAAAAGAAAGAGAAAAACACTCCCCACAGAATGATACCCTGGCAAAACTTGGATAAGATACAATGTATAAAGAATATGACATTTTGAAATTTCACTTTTTTTTTTTTTGTGTAGAACATTTGTTGACCAGTTTTGTATCATTCTGTAAGGAATGTTTTTCTCTTTCTTTTGAAGTTTATTTATTTTTTTGGGATGGATTTCCTCTTTAAAGAAAAGAAGAAATGTCTGCTGATTTTTTTTTTGCCTTTGTACATGTACTTGTAAATATTCAGTACTTCAGCAGTTTTTCAAAGCTGTATCATCTTTTCTTGTATCTTGTTTCTGCAGCCTTCTTCGTATCTCTTAGCACTGATTTATCCTCACATTTGGACAAGAAGCCAGCTGCCTCTTTTTGCTCAACAAACTTTTTCAAAGAAACTGCTCAAGGAATAATCATGGAAGAATTCATTACCGAAAACTTCAAGGTAGAGCTGTTTGATAGCAAGCAGACAACTATGAGTGACATTATCAATGGGAAGATCGAGGATCCCACTCTTCGCGAGGTGAGCCATACCCCCTTCCCTTCCCTAAACCATCATCCGCTGTTTCAACAACCCAACTACTCTAAAAGTGGATATTTTCGCGCCACTAAATTTTCCCGCTTGGCCAAGTAAGAAGAGTTTCGCATGTTTTTAATGCCACTGAATCAAGACACCAAGTACAGAAACATATGGCAAGCAAAAATATTCACGTGCTTTCATTTTCGTGCTAGTTTCTGGTTGCGCAAAATGCGCAAAAATTTCAACACCACGAACATTTCCACTTTTACAGTACGGTACTGTATACGCCACGCACTTCTAATTTTTGTGAATCGGTACATCCCTACAATTTTCGAGTGGTTAGATTTGCAATAGTTGAGTAGAGCAATGGACAAAGAAATTAGTAGCATTCTCTGATTTTTAGGAAGAATGTGAGTTTGGGCACCAAGATAAAGGCTGACCAAATTGTGTTAATAGTATCATGCACCTTGTTCATGTAGTGTGTACTGCGTACCAGCACGTACAGTATGCACATCACATTCATGTCTGGATCACAGTCAGTTTTAAAAACATATACATGTATTTGCGTGTTGTGAAATTTGCTAATAGTACCCATTGCAAAATTTGCTAAAATAAAAACCGTGCAAAATTTGCTAAAATAAAAACCCTGCAAAATATATGGTGTGTACAGTATCATATGGATGCCATCTGCTGACACCATTTTATTCTTATCGCACTTTCATGAAATGATTGATTGTAGCAATCATATTATTTTCAGCCTGTGAATTTACACTTGTATAGCTATAAAAAGTGCAACTGGTATGTGTCTTTTTAGCCGTGTAAATAGAGAGGCACACTAACTCTGTAGGGATCATATGGTTATGTGATGAAGGAAAATCAATATCTTTTAGAATTTGATTATATCTACCAACACTTTGCTGTCAAAATATTCCCGAAGGTGTCAATACAAAGTGCAAAGCAAAATTGGTGACAAATAACTTGGAATAATGATAAGCTGATGTGAGGTTTTTTTCACTGACATTCTAACCTCTGTTATGGCCTGTTTTATTTGCTTCCACTAAACCTGTTATTTGTGTTGGTTCCCTGTCATGGCAATTAATAGATACAGCTGTGCACATAACTTGCTGTTTGATAGAACTGTTAATGGAATAAATCATTAACTTTTCATATATACTTCCAACAAGTTTTGCTGTATATCAATGATCTTGATATGAAGGTTTACTGTACAAGATGATATTTTCGCGGCATGAAATATTTGCGAATTGGAGCTGACAGCCTTTTTTGCGGCATGAATTTTTCGCAAGTTTCCTCCAGCATTCAATACTTAGAGTATAGACAAGAACTTGTGAGTGCATTTTAATTTTGTGAATCTTGGCTCGCAAAATTTGCGAAATTAAAATGCATGCGAACATTCCTTGTTTTACGTTATTTGCCCTCCCCCTCCCGCTTTTCATGTAGGACCCTGATGATGCTTTCTACATCTGTGATCTTGGGGATGTCTTCGAGAAGCACAGGAAGTGGTTGCTGAACCTGCCCCGCGTGGAGCCCCACTACGGTAGGCCTCGATACCTTTAGCAGAGCAGTGCCAAGCCCCTACAGAACTGCAGGGGCTTTGCCTGAAAACTTAAATATCATTCCTTTGTGTGCTGAAAGGAAAACATAAAATCTCCCCTGATCCAGAAATCATTCTTGCCCAGTAAGATGTATGTATGTAAGATGTATGTATTGCTCTGCGTAGTCTCTCAGTTTTGATTGGTGAAAGCTATCAACCTCATTTAAATGTAGAACCTGTCTTGATAAACGTACTGGAAAAATATACATGATGATACGCAAACTGCATGTTTGAATCCAAAGTGGAGATTTGGTTTGTATAATTAGATTCTATAATCAGCATTGTCTTTCATTCTCTTTTTTTTTTCTTCTCTGTCATTTGTCTGTGGGGTCCTTCCCCTAACAACATGAAGATAGACAAATAACATTCCTTTCAGACTCCTGCTCAAAGCATGACGACCACTGAAGCATTTCCAGATGAATTGTTTTCTGCCATTTTAACGTGAAACTTTGCACAGTTAAACAGAATGGCAGTAGAGATTTAATTTGAAAGAAACTCAGAACAAAACAAACCAAGCTATGCATTGTACATGTCCCTCATGATATTGGAAGTTGTGTGCAAACCATTTTCACGTTCTTGACTCCTAGCTGTGAAGTGTAACCCCGATCCACGCGTGCTGAAGCTGATGACAGCAATGAACATGGGCTTTGACTGCGCAAGCAAAGTAAGATGATTGTATGATTGTCCCATATGGTGCCAAGAGAATGTAATAGGCCACTTCATCACAGTTACACTCTGAGCATGTGTGGATAAAGTTCACTGCAGACCTTCTATTGAACTTGACTTGTAACTGAGATATTTGCAAAAATGGATAGGTCTTCATTTAAACTGTTAAAGAAATGTTCATGTGTGAAAGCGTTGTAGGTGCACTTTTGGAGCGTACAAATGAATGTGTATTTTTTTTTCAACCAAATTCGAAGAAGCCATTGCAGAGCTTACATGTGAATCTCTGTTTGGCTGCAGTGTGTACTATTTTATTGAACAGATTAATCCATGTTTTTAAAAAGGGTGTGATTCAGAGGTCAGTAAAGCCCATTGCTCATGATGAACTGATGACGGGTGTATTAACTCTTGTGTGCCATTTTTGCCCACCTGACTCGGTCAACGGCGTGCCAAGTTTGCATAGTTTGCTCAAATGTTCAAACGCCGAAACCCGCTCAAACCAATCGATAAATCGCCAAATGTCTTAGTGCAATGAAAAATTATATCATGATTATGTTCCTCTCACATTTAGCTTGCAATGTATGATGATAGAATATTACGCGGTGTTCCATATTGGGTTTCATGTAACTACAAAGTTTCTGTCATTGTTTTGTGTGTAAACGTCATTTCTCTACAATAATAAAGCAACTGTTTTTTGTTTTTTTTCAGAAATTTTTTTTTTTTTTCGTAGAATTTACATTATAGCAAAACTTGGGATTTTCTTTACAACTTTGCTCATTGCATGTTTGGCATGACAAAAATCTATAATAAGTGGCATGTACGTTTTTGAAAAACAGTGTTTCCCCAAAACATGCTTGTGAAACTAATGTGATGCAGTCTCTGAATAATGTGGCAGACGGGGAGTTTACACTGTGGCATGAGGGAAGCGTCTGTATCTCCACGGAAATATTGTACAGTCTGCAAAATTTGTCGTAAAAAATGAGAACAGGTATGGGCTGTCCATAACATAAAGGGGAACGGCAACAATGAGATTTCAGCTCGATGGAGCACAGGGCAAAGTGAGGGCACTGTTTTTAAATGCAATAACCTTTCCTTTCCTTCATCAGAAATATGCTAAATTTACATATCTGTTGCGAGTAGTCCGATTTATCGCTTACCCGTATAAATTCTCATTTTATTGTAGAAGTCCTAAATGCCTAGTCCCTCAGCTAGTATAAAACAAAGGGCTCAGATATTATATCATATCATAGTTATAAGTCCATAGATGAAAGTGCTGTTAAAGGGATCGTATAGTTTTGGTTGGGACTTAACTTACGGGTTTTATCATTTTTTGGTGAGATAGTAAGAAACCTCATGAAATATGAAAGAGCATGTAATTCCAAGAGGGATTCAATGTTTATTTGATGAAAATTGGTTTTGAAATGGCCGAGATATCCAAAACAGAGCGATCCTAATAAAGTGTGGGACCCACATTTTATTACGATCGTTTTGTTTTACTTTGTTTTTGGATGTTTCAGCTATTCCAAACCCGATTTTTATCAAATAAACTTTGAATTCCTCTTAAAATGGTATGCTCTGTACTATTTCATAAGTGTTTTCTTGGTATCTCGCAAAAAAGTTAAAGCCCGGTTTTCATCTCCACCAATACTGTACCATCCCTTTAACCTGATTTGTGTTACATACTGCACAGATACACAAGCAATTGATAACATCTCCTGTTCAGTCATCAGAATGAACCACCTTGTTATATTATAATGAAAATCATGAATGCCATTGTGGTGTGCATGGTGTTTACAACTTAATCAGGGTACCATTAAAATTGAAGAGCTACTCGAATTATTACAGACGTCCGGTCTGGATGGCATCCGTAAAACAGCTGTGTCATGCTACATGTACCTGTGGGTATAGCCAACAGTACACAATGAAGATTAAGAGATAATGAGCATAGGTTGGTGTGAAGGGTGAATACTTGTATACGCCTCAGCCCCTGCTCTTGCATAAGCTTTACTTATATTCGATAAACCACTGTATAGGCGTTTTCACATCAGCCCGATAAAAATCCAAGCTCGAGATATTTTTCGCGATTGCGAATTAGCGCACTATTTCATTTCTTATTCACATCAGCCTGAAGAGAAGTAGCTTGAAATTTTTTCAAGCTAAGTCGACAGCTGAACGTGTGCAAACAGCATCAGTAATGTGTGCACTTTCAAAAATTTCTCATGCTTTGTGTGCAGTTTGCCTCAATCGATCGAGTCACACATGCTAGGCATGATGGGATGCATCGCGCTAATTTCTTGAGGCGCTTTCACATTATCATATAGCGCGCTAGTTCGCCAATTATCCCGCTATTTCAGAAATTTCCCGAGTTGGACTTGAGAAATTTTCTCGACTAGAGTGATAGAATTAGTTTGCTAATTTGTGTTCACATTATCAAATAGCGCGCTATTTCGTGATCAGGTTAATTTCCCAAGTCAGAAAATAGCGCGCTATTTCAAAACATCGGGCTGATGTGAAAACGCCTTGTGACTATTAAACGTCTGGCAGTTTCTACTCATTTTACGTATATTTCATTCACATTGTGCATCCATACGGTGTATCTTCATGATAGATCTGTATTGAAGACTGGTGTATGAAAGTCATACGAGTCGGACACTTGCAACTTTCTTTCATGTTCTCAGATGTTATAGACCGTCTGTATTACTGTAAAGCATATTTTGGCCGCATGAAATTTCCATGAAATGGATGGCGCCAACAGCCTTGACACGGCATGAAATTTTGGCTAAGTGCCTCTGGCATTTTATGCATAGTAGTGTAGACAATAAACTTTCATGTGCATTTGAATTTCGCGAATCTTGGCTCTCACGAAATTAGAATGCACGCAAATATTTCTTGTTTTACAGTAAGTATGCATCACAGAAAGATAACCCCTCATGACAAAGGATTTTCATTAAACTTTGTTGGCCAATACTGTGCTGTTCTGCTGGTACGGTGCTATTGAGATTTTATGTAGGCAGTGAAAGTCTATGACTGGCAGGTTTTGAAACATGTTTGGTATTGAGAATCTTCAAAAAAAAAAGAAGGAAAAAGAATAACTACCACAGTGTAGGTGTCTCGATCTATCAAATTGTCATCCCTCGAAATTTGTGACGAGCAGTTAATGTGATATTTCTTATTTGGCCTCAAATAGGCAGGAAGAATTATTAAAGGCCGATGTGAATATTTATGTGCCATCATGACTTTCACTTAAAAAAAAAAAGAAGCACAGCTAGACAATAACATCCTGATTGAAAGGCATGAAAATGTTGCAGGTATTAAAGATGTCATGTACGGGCGGGGTGGTGAAGTGAGCAACTTGTACAATTTTTGTATGATTGGCACATGCCAGTCATTATTCAATGACAACAAACTTAACACTCTACCAGCTTTATGAATGCTGGTGTCATGTGCATATTTTTTTTTTTTTTTTTTTTTGGGTGGTGATAGTTTGACAGAAATGAAGGATGCCATACTTTATGGATGACTATTTCTATGAACACTTCAGGTGGTGTAAACATGCTTTGACTGGATGTTATCGGCTAGCAGTCTGCAAATTGTTTACAAAAAATAAATAAATATGCTGGTTTCCACGAGGGGAAATTAATCTCCTCTTTGAGCATTAATATTGTTTATTTTTCTTCCTGTACGATATCCCATTAAGGGGTCTACACAGTACTTGTGATGAGATCAACAAACTGATCCATCTTATTTGTGTTGCCTCACTAAACTTTTACTCAAACAATAATCGCTGGTACATATTGTGGTCTTTTTTTTCTTTTGATGCAGCAGTGATAAATAGTTAAAAAGATTACATCCACTCAAAATAGTTACTCTTTTGAAATTACTGATAATAAAAGGGACACATACACTCCAGCTTTGTACAATGATAATAATGTAATGTGGAGTCCATCATCTTAATTCTTATCTACAATGCCACTGTTTGTCTGATTCTTTACTTCATTCAAGTGCCTGATGGCAGAGTATTGGCAGTGTCCCTGGTGCTCATGCAAATCAATAGGACATCCGTTACCTCTTCATTTCCACTTTGTGTGATGTTCAGTTGTGCAATATGAAACACGTCTTTAATTGCTGAAGGCAACAAATACTGCTGTGAATGACAAGATTTCATGTTCCTGTGCTTCACATAGATGAATTACCACATCTGTTCGCTGCTATTTTTTTGATCGACAGAATGAAATTCAGCTCATGCTTAACATGGGTGTGGATCCGTCCCGCATCATCTTTGCCAATCCCTGCAAGCAGCGGTCGCATCTCAAGTTCGCTGCCACCAACAGCGTATCCCTCATGACCTTTGACAATGAGGCTGAGCTCCACAAGATCAAGAAGATCTACCCAGAAGCAAAGTGAGTCACTACCACCACATACATGTACTTGCCAACTGTCCCTTATTAATTGGGACTGTCCCTATTTCCATCCCAGTAAAAGAGAGAAAATTTTTAATCATGTGTCCGTATTTTTTGTGGAAATGTGGGGGTGTTAATGTGCTGGAAATTTAGGAATGTCCCTATTTTGAAAGATATTCTCCTCATTTGTCCATATTTCTTAGGTTTCAGGGTTGGCAGGTATGCCACCAGCATTTCAGTTGTGATTGGAGGATGGTGTTTGACCTTTATAGAAAAGGGATATCCTTATTGCCATGCTGACTAATAGCCTCTGAGCCTGTGAAATTAAAAAGTAAGGATATTCTGTATGTAGTCAGTTTCTTTGTTTATAAAAGAAAGGGGACCTACATGTAAATTTTAACTGCATGTTTATTAAAAAGACAGTATTTTTTTTTTCATACTAAGTGTACTCCATATCTTAAAGTTTTTTTTTTCTTTATTTTTTTCTTTCATTTCAAGGCAGATAGGACAAATCATGTTACTTTTGTTCTGAGAAATGTCTGTGATTCCTGTTGGTGTATAGAAGGCATAGTAGGCCGTAGAACAGTCAAAACTATAAGAGTCAAAGCCTTAGTGATCATGATGTCAAACCAGGTAGTGGAATAACGGAACAGTTGCGAATAGTTTTAAACTATATGGACTAATCAGCGTGATCATGTCGGCATTTATGCTGTTTGTTCTGCGTGCAACATTTCCTGTGAGTCATGTGATGGCACAGCTGCATCCTGCCACTTCTTCACAAATTTCCTGTCAATTTGTTGGAAAATAACAGTAATTCCTTACTCTGAAAAAAAAAATAGGGAGGATAATTGGTGTAGCATGAGTTTTATTGTTTCCTTCACATGATTTGATAGCAACAGGACTAGTCTTCTCCTACCATGTGATAGAAATGTTGTCGTGCATATCTTTTACTTAAAAGCAGTGGTAGGCTAGTAGAGATATGAGTTGAGAAATCACCCCTGCCCTTTTCAAGAAGAATCTGTCAGTTTAACATCAAGCCGTTCACCAAATACTCAGTATTACTATGTAGCCCTTGTGCTCAGGGGTCAAAGAATCCCCATTTTATACTTGCATCATACTACTACTTTGCAAGACTAAGGCACATAGGACAGTTGATATGCAACGTGCAAAAACCAAAGGGGTGTCTAAAAGAAACTATGCCATTTTTGGCATCCTTCTCCCCCCTTCAATCCGTGATGAAAGCTTACTGTATTAAACAGTCAAGATTTTATGACATTACAAGTCCATATTTGGAGGCGCATTCAACAGTCTCCATGATTTTGTAGTAGACTGCATGATCATAGAAATATTTTAATGCAGGCCTGTTTGAATGTCTGGACAAGCACATTCTAAAGCTTCTCTGATTGTGAAATTATTTTTTCCTCTTGGAATGCGAGTGCATACTCTCCTGCTCAGCATCCGAACAGACTTGTTGTAGTTACAAGGTCTGTATATTTACTGTATTCTGTCTAGACTGATTTTTCGTCGCAAAAATAGTTTGGGTCATTCACTTCATGGAATTAAGCCTGCAGCATGCATTTACACTTGTCCATAGAGCTAGTATCAATGTGAATTCCACCTGGCTTCATTCACATCCCGCCCTATTGATAGGTGTACTTAAGGATGTTCTAATGTTACATTTTTGACCCCCTGTAGGCTTGTGCTCCGCATTCTGACCGACGACTCCACAGCCCAGTGCCAGCTGGGACTCAAGTTTGGCTGTCATCCCCGCCATGCCCCCGCCCTCCTCCGCATCGCTCAGGATCTCGAGCTCAACGTCGTCGGCGTCAGGTGAGTGGCATCTCTCTCTGAAGTATTTTCCGTCATCACGCCCATCTTCTTATAATGTCTGTCTTCATCGCCGTTCATTTGCCATGTCATATTCTATCATATTTTTGAGCGCTATTACCTTTAAGGTCAGGAAATTTGATGAAAAAAAAAATGCAGATTATTTAATATGAATGGTACTCTTTCTCTTTGAGAGAACATATTTGCATTTCACTTATTTATTTCTATACCTAATTGGTGCTCTCACACATGTCTTCATGGTTAGGAGAGGAGGAATCTCATTCATCACAGCAAATAGTTATTATAACTGGTATTACAACAGGTCATGTCAAGCATGCATAAGTTTCTTCACAAATGTGCGTGATGGAGAGACATCGTGTAATAGCTTTTGACAGTACTAAGAACATTTCTTGGAACAAGTTCCGTGGTAAAGATTGACGTTCATAAAAGATATTTACACAGTGCATCTGATAGCTATGATGACTAACTCACTTGCCGCTCTGAAATGCCTCGTTTGCATGTGTGGTCGACAAGTGTAAAAACCTGGTTTTTCTGAGCTATCGTTATGAATTAGATTGATGGCGTATGCTGCACAAAATGCCTTCTGTGAAAAAAAGGACTAATTTCCCGAGTTTGTTTGAGCTTTGACTGGGTTTTGTGTTCGTACCAAATCAAAAAGTTATAAAGATCTACTTAATTGCAAATCGTTTTAAACCAAAATTTCGTTTTAAACCAAAATTTCACCATTTTTATTGATGATACTGAAGTGTTGGATTTGGCATTTATTATCCTTGGTAGCTTCCACGTCGGTAGTGGATGCCGTGATGCCCTGACCTATCTGGAGTCCATCCGCAATGCTCGCGAGATCTTTGACTTCGCCGCCGACCTTGGCTACAACATGAGCCTCCTGGACATCGGAGGGGGATTCCCCGGGCAAGCCTCGGCACCCATCACATTCGAAGAGGTAAGACTGATGCGAAGACTAACTTATATTTTCAAATACAGTGGAATAAATTGTATCTATTTATAAGGAAATGTGTGCATTGCAAAAAAGTTTTCTGTAACAGGCCAAATCTATCAAGACTTGAACAAGCAAGATCAGTTTGTTAACCTGTTGTTTGTTGGAACTAGTAATTCATGTACAGTTGAACCTCTCGAATCCGGACAAGTCGGGACCAGGGCTCATCCGGATAAGGGATTTGGCCGGATACGGGAGACTCAATGCTTTATACATGTACGTGTACATATACATATGTGCATACACATGTACTGATGTAGCCCATTGTAGTACCACATGTAATGTGTATACTGCAACCTTTTCATTGTTACACTCAGTAAAAGACCCCAAAATAGAGGTTTGTGCTTGCAAGAATGAAATCATTTTCTTTTATAAATTCTTGGGATGATTTACCTAAATAATTATTAAGAAATGTATCAAGTAGATCTTGAAAATAAACAGTACGAGTCGACGAAACTACGCTTCAAAATTCGATCATCACGGCTCGGCAAAGTCGACTGTAGGTCGCCATTGTTACATTGAGTTGGGAATCCCCCTTTCCTCCCGAAATTATATTAAAAAAAAAAAAAAAAAAATCACGGCGAGATTGCGTCCGTATAATAGAGAGATCCGGATAAAGGGAGGCCGGATAAGAGAGGTTCAACTGTACTAGGTTAACTGTGTGAAATATCACTATTCAAGGAAGCAGTTAGTCAGTTTGTACCTAAAGGCATATTACCCATGTGGCAAGCAGTTGCTAGATTGCATCTAAAAATTAAAAGAAGTTCAAATATCTAAAATGCATGAAGATATAAACATTGGCGTTTGTTGATTCTTTGTTCAAAAGTTGCAATAGCTGTGATGAATGACTCACTTGCCGCTCTGAAATGCCTCAGTGGTTGTGTGTGGTCAAAAAGTGAAAACCTGGTTCTTCTGAGCTATTGTTATAAGTTGCTGTTGTTCTCATCGAAGACATTGCCTTGTACATTACATTAAACAGTGACAGAGGCATGTACTGAACTCCTGTGGGGGAGGGGGTATACAGAGAGAATCTTTTCCCCATTGTTACTCTGGATGTTGCTTTCTACAGGTTTTGAATGATGCTCATGACAGTAAATAATTGATATAGTTTATTTGTGGTGGTCAACTGGTGTTAGTGATTTAGATAATGTTGAATCTAGCATCAATTTGGGATAGATAATGTTGAATCTAGCATCAATTTGGCAGAGGGCGTCTACAACCTAGAAAATAGCCAATGATGGGAGAGCTCATGGCAATCATGTTTATCTTACGTGCATGTATGTAGATGGCATCAGTCATCAACAGGGCCCTCGACGAGAGCTTCCCCGTGGGATGCGGGGTCCGTATCATCGCCGAACCGGGCCGCTTCTATGTGGCCTCGGCCGTCACCGTGATGGTTAATGTCACCACCAAGCGGCTGGTGGCCAGGGACATCCCAACCTACAAGGTTGCTGAGAGCGATGGTAAGTTGAGATTTCTACCTTATAGTTTCGCTCACACTGTGGCTAGCGTATCAGAAATTTCCATTAGTGGGACCACTGTGGTGCTGTCGTCCAAGCTCAGGACTTTAAAGCAAATGAATACTGTATACGCCGAATATTTTGCAAGGTTTTTATTTTCCCAAATTTCGCAAGTCAGGTGCTGTTCGTGAAATTAAAGACACGCAAAGATATTGACTCTGATCCCGCTGTGAATGTGACGTACGCGTGTACACTTGTTCGCTCAGTACAGGACTCCACGATCACGAATTTAGCCACTCGCGAAATCGTCGGGAATTCTTGATTCGCGAAAATTTAGACCCGCAAAATATGTGGCTTATACAGTAAATTGCAGAAAGCTTTTGTATCAGGCCACTCCATTAAAACTTGAACATGCAGGATCATTTTGTTGTAAAACTAGAAACATTGACAGCATGAAACATTTTTTTTTTTTTTTTTCGTGGCATGATAACTTCCACGAATTGCTACTGGCATTCAATGCTTTATATGGACAAGCACTTTCACATGCATTTTACTCGCACGAATCTTGGCTCACAAAATTCTAGAAGCAGTCGGTTGATTTGTTCCTAAAGTATTTTACCCATCCGACAAGCAATTTGATAGAGTGCGTCTGAAAGTCAGGAAGAAGTTCGGGTATCTAAAATGCCAAAGGTATTACTGAGTAACTTTGACGTTTGTTGCTTGTTTGTATAGAAGATGCAGTAGCTATGATGAATGACTCACTTGCCGCTCTGAAATGCCTCGGTGGTTGTGTGTGGTCAAAAAGTGAAAACCTGGTTTCTCTGAGCTATTGTTACAAGTTGCTTCTTCCTTGCTGTCATCTAAGACTTTGCCTTGTACGTGCCATTAAACAGTGAGGGAAGTATAATACTGAACTCTCATCAGACGATAGGAGTGTTACGAGTTATGATTATATTCCACATACTAAGAATGTTGCAATAGGATTGGTCCAGAGCTGATCACGTGATGAAGCGTAGTTTTGCCCATCACATCACATGAGAAGAAAAGTTCGTTACACTCTATGTTGATAGTCCCTTTTGTTTCGCTGATCTCCACACAGTCCACACAGTCATAATGCAAGATGAGTATGCACGAAATAAAAGCGCATTGCACTGTGGACTATCATGTGACCTAGGTCACTTGATAGTACACAGTGCAACGCACCTTCACTTCGGTGCAGCGCAGTGCGCGCAGCAAATTCATTGTTTTGTCATCTACGCGCACACGTAGCCTAAGCCCTAAGGATACCTAAAGACTGCTAAAACGGTTTCAGATGTGGAATAAAATGGGAATTTCTAGGACCCTAGATATGGAATATAAAGCAAATAATCAACTTTTAGTTTCAGGCAATGAGACAAACTATCACTTCCTCGGCGATCTGAATGTATACGCCATCTTTCCTCAGCTGCGCTTCGGAAAGATAGCTACATCCAGACTGCCTCGGAAGCGATAGTTTGTCCCATCACCTTCACCAACGTTGATTATTTGCTCACTATCAGTGAGAGAGAACAGTGAGGTTTTAGACTTGTACCCATTTGTATTGCAACAGGGATGTCACCCCATTTGCTGTCCCTGTGTACCCATTCTCTGTGTGTTTGTACCAGACGATTGATAGAGCGTATTGATTCTATTATCTATAGACATCGTGGCAAACAGCGTCGCCCCAAGCAAGAGGGACGAGCCAGCCTTCATGTATTATGTCAACGATGGCGTCTACGGCTCCTTCAACTGCCTCCTCTTCGACCACGCCTCGGTGGAGCCGGTCCTTCTCAATGTGAGCTTCCTTTTCTCACACTCTACTTCCCATTCAAAAACTAGAAAAGCACTCACAGAGTGCAGACCTCTGCCAAGCAGCTCTTTTCCACCCATATACATGTACACCGAAACTGGCCCGATTTCTCATTAATGAAGAACTCTTTCTAGTGTCTCTACTCTAGCTTCTTGCTGTGCCGAGAGTGCGCGTTCATTGTGCATATGCACACCTGAAAGTCGCACAACTTGAATTCCTTGTTGTTGGCCCTACTTGGCAATGATAAAGAATCTTTAAAAAAAAAATCAGAAAAATCAGAAAAATTCTTGGATCCAGACAGTGATTTGTATCACTACCAAAATTTAATCATCTGTTCCCTGTGTCATTATCAATCTTTCTTGAAAGTTTCATCCAAATCTAATTTTCAGCTTTTCAAGTTATTTTGCAAACAGTTGCAAACAGACAAACGGATGAACAAACCAACACGGCAAAACATAACCTCCTTGAAGGAGTTGATAATACATTGGAACCTTGTTATAATATGCTGCTTGGAACCTCCAGGATTTCCTTGTTTTATTGGAAATCTCATTATATCAGGGATTAAAAAAAAAAAAAAATCAAAGAATATAAAAGGAATGGGACCTGTATCATTACCTCATTAAAACAGGTATACAATGTATCGTTGTGATTTGACTCCACTGTAATTACAAAAGAACAATAGGAACCTCCATGAGAAAGCAGGGGATTCAGCATATTCCCAAAACTGAGGTGTCTTTTTCAAAAGAGTAAATGTTTCATCATATGCACTTTGTCTTATCAAATGTATTGCCTTTGTTTAGCTGTTTTTAGGACAAAACGTATGAATTACTAAATGATACTGTAAAAGTGGTTTCTTTCGCGGTGGTTTTATTTTCGTGCTTTTCGCGCTTTGAGGTTGAACCGCGAATTTAACATCACATGAAAATGTTTTGAACTTGTCGCTTGTACAACGCTATCATTACCGAACGCAAATTTAAACACACGCGAAAAAGTCCGCACCGATGGAAACCGCGAAAGTTTCTGTACGTGAAAAAAACCACTTTTACAGTAGTGAGATGTGATAGCATGAGTTTGTGACCTCCAAATGCAAAGGACATACCGATAAATAGGATGTTGTATTTCTGTCCCGACCTCCAGGAGCGCC
This sequence comes from Diadema antillarum, assembly GCF_040938485.1. Classification (NCBI taxonomy): domain Eukaryota; kingdom Metazoa; phylum Echinodermata; class Echinoidea; order Diadematoida; family Diadematidae; genus Diadema; species Diadema antillarum. The sequence goes on from NW_027270895.1 coordinate 872,720, forward strand.
CAGCAGACACACAGACGTTTTCCACCAGCATCTGGGGTCCGTCCTGCGACGGAATGGATCGCATCATGGAGCACTGCATCATGCCTGAGCTCGACGTCGGGGAGTGGCTCGTCTTCCGAGGTACGCCACACTCTCTTTGTCTCCTCCTCTCACTCTATCTCCTCCTCCTCCTCCCTTTTCCCTCCTTCTTCCCTTCCTCTCCCCCCTCCTCCTCCTCCGTCCACCTCCCTTTGTAGTTAAAGGCCATGTTTAAGTTGACTTGAAATGGTAGTGAAAAAAATACAAATGGAATTTTATTTTTTCTTCAAACTTGGAAGTAAAATGAGTGTTATGAAATTTTATTGTTCCACATGTTTTTTACCCAGTTAGGATGATTTTTTTGCAAGCCACATATCGTTGCTGGGGTGACAAGACCTTGTATCTGCAATTTTGGTGAAAATTACTTTTCTGGGTTAATGGTCAGATAATCAGTTAAGTGATGTCCTGTCCAAATCCTAGATGTCTTACCCCAAAAATGTAGCCACCATAGCATGTCAAAGAAATGTCTATCCCATTGGATACAGTGCTTTGGCTGCCATGTTTTTTTGCTCTCGTGAACATTTGACATTTTGTAGATACGAGGTCTTGTCGCCCCAGCGACGATATGCAAATTAGCAGATGTGAGGATGTCATTTGTTTGCAACTGCTGTTGCTTTGTGCACAAATATCCTTATTTTTTGTCAATAGATTAGCAAATAAAACACTTTTGTTGTCTAAAGTCATCCTTTGCTGGGTTCTTGCAATGCTATGAATATTTAATGTCAAGAGTACAAGACTGTCTTTTTATTTCTTTTCATTTTCCCGAGTTAATTTAGTTAAAGATAGGGGTGTAGGTCAAGGGGAGACTTAATCACTGTTCTGTGCACATGTTGTTGGCAGTAGTATTGGTTTTTCTTCGAAAAATGTGAAATGTTACAAAACCAAAAAATCTATTACATCTTGTTCAATAGATCTTGACTACTCTTTCTGATTTGCTTTGTCTATCGAAGCCAATATGAACATAGGGTGGAAAGCCGTGTTAAGATATGATTGAGGAAGACCATGCCGAAGGATGAATGCTGCTGCAAGCAATGTCTTCTTCTATTTTTTTTTTCTGTAAACTGCTTGGTCAATTCAGCAATTTCCCATCCCCCCTTTTAACAGACATGGGCGCCTACACTCTGTGTGCCAGCTCCGAGTTCAACGGTTTCAAGAGACCGCGTGGTTACTACGTCATGTCCAACGTTTACCTGTAAGTCAAAGATTCATCCTCCTTGTGCCATGTCTGTATGGATGACATGCTGTTGTTGTTAGTTTTTTTTTTGGGGGGGGGGGGGGGGTGTGCAAATCCTGACTGAAGTCCCTAGCAGTATCCAATTTCATACCCTTTTGAGTGCAAGCAAGCTTCTCATGAATGGTTTTCGGTCGCTCTCTTTTATTTTATTTGGGATTCCTGTGTCAAACATTTATCTATGAGCCTACTGCTTGCCCTCTTTCATCCCAAACATTCTGCACGAATGCTGTCAGCTTGCACTGAAAAAGTTGTTTCTTCAACCTTGTCTAAACCGATGATGTAAGGGGACAAAGCGCTGCCTGTAGGCGTAATCTATCAGCTGTCAACAAGGTGACGACTGTTCGCTTGTGTTGTAGACACCATTCCGAGTACAGGGGGCATTTCCGTAGTGTTGAGAGAAATGAGGGAATGGGCAAACAAGGTGTGATTGCATCCATGAACATACTTGTGTCCCCTCCAGAGTAATTTGACTACATACTTGCCTTACTTACACACTATGGCGTACCATGGTTTAGTCTGGTGGGCATTCGTACCCAAGATGCTTAGCCAAGATGTCTTGTAACCAGAGACAATTTCTGTGACATCATTTATTGAATGCGTATGCACTCATTGGTTCTCCAAGAACTAAAGTCCCTTTATCACTCCCATTTATGGTTGATGTAGATTGCCAAGTTGTCACAGCACACACACACACACAAGAGATAGTCTACCGAAGCTGTTGCTTTTCACCTTTTGATAATTTTCGAGACAAGTTATTTTGAAAACATTGTTTGCTGCCATTCCAGGCCCATTCTTGAGTACCTGCTGGATGACTGCAAGTCTGTGCGTGGTGGCCATCTGACTGACGAAGGCTACGCTGCCTGTCTGGCTGGGGACGACACCCTCTTCAAGAGCCCCTACGGCATGAACGACAGCCCCATCATCGCAGCGAAGATTTGACAGGATCCGATAAAATGACACAAAAGGGAACAAACGAGTCCAGCAATTGTGGCCCAATGCCTTCTCAGTTTCATCCACCCTGTTGTCTATACACATGAAAATAGAACCATGATTATTCCTTTGTTCTCCAAGAATTGATATCCCGCCCACGGGGAAATTTGCTTCTTGTTACCTCGTCAGTTTTAGTAGACTGGACGTGAACTGTTCGACAGCTCGTAATGTAGAGAACAGTAGTTTCTTTGAAAAACGTGTTTGTTGTATATTACTCCTTTTGTCTGACTCTGTGACATATTGGCATTAATTTCTCTAATGATTGGTGATAATGCTGTGTATAAAATGCATTTGTAGGAACTTTGAAGGAGCTCTGGAGTTGATGTAGATTGAGGTGCCTTTGCTATATTGGTATCTCTCTTGTTAAAAAAAAAAATCCTTGAGCCAAGTGGTGGAAGTAAAAGGGCCCATATATTGTGGTTCTTATCTTAGTATACCAGTAATGCACATCACACAGGGTGTTAGTGAATATTATCCACCCGGCAGTAACTTTGGAACAGCCAGAAATACACTGGGCAGAGCAAAGTGTGTTTGGACTGTTCAAAAGTGATGGAGGGTGATTGATTTTACTGATGCCCGACAGAGAAATGTGTATTATCTGTTTTATAGAATGATGTCATTTAAATTTTGTGGCAGCCATTTCTGGAAGATTTCCAGGCCAACACCATCTCCAAGCTAACTGAGCCACACACACAAACAGTTGCAATGAATTTGCAATGAATTTGCAATACACAGGCAGTGCAGACGAGCAGTCATTAGTACAAGTCAGTAGTATACCAATGCCTGTTGAAGAATAAAGTTGGGTCTGTAGGCAAAAATGAAAAAACAGACAAAAGAACAGACGTCACATGAAAGCTCTTGGCCAATCATTTGATTACGATCCATATTACCATTTTATAAAGCAGTACGAAAAGAAAAATAAAGCACTTGGCTTAGACAATGTGTCCTACATCTTATGGAAAACATAAGAAAACAGCCTTGTTCTAAAAAAAAAATTGTGTCTTCAATTCAGAGTCGTCCCACAGAGTTGTATAAATGCATGGTATACACATTGATTATGAGGCAGCTGGCTTGTAGAGAAGCACTGTATTACTGTTTATTGCTTCTCGGTATTTAGCACATTTTCGAGGCGGTACGCATGAAAGTATTATTGAATAGTTTGTACTGAGTATTGTATTAACCATAGCTTTCACAATCATTATTTTTGTCGCGCTATATCATTTTGGAACCAGCACCTATCGGACTGTTATTGCATCAACCCCTGGCATAGTTGTATTAGAATTGATGAACTTGTGTCGTGTGTATATAGTACAGTATTAGTGTGTAACGCATATTGCTATTAATCTACAGTAAGTATGATATAATGAGATGACTCAGTAACTGGTACAGGGCTGCATCATTGGAGTGCAGTAAGGAGAAAAGCTCCCTAACAAAGAACAATTATTTATGTGGTTGAAGAATTTACTCAATAATCTGTAGAGAGTTTACCCAAGAAAGAAAGAATCCGTAAGGATTCATTTTTTATTCATTTCCCCCCATCTACTAATGAGGAATACTCGAGAGATACTTGTAACCTTAACTTGGTAGGGATGTCATCGGGGGGGGGGGGGGGGGGGGGGGGGTTAGGTTATTGATGTTCTGTGTGCCAAGTGTGAATGTCTGTGTATGTATGCTTGTGTGTGCAATGAGGCTAAACATATCATTTGAACCTGAACTACGTAATTTATAGAGTTTTGATTATAAGAGATGTTCTCCGTGGGAACAATCAAAACTGGATATTTTAGGTGTTTGCACTAGGGTTGAATTTTGGTTTGCATGCCTTAAAAAATAAAAGGTGCCAATGGTTTTATTTTCCATGGATTTCTCTTTTCTTCAAGAGCAGAGACTGAAGTTAAATTGTCCTTCACTAAGGCTTGGTGTATGTATATGAGGGTTTTCTGATGAGTTTATAAGTTTGAATATAATGTAGATGGGGAAAAAATGAACGCAAGGAAAACAAAATCTGTGAAGAGCCTTTAAAAGGTGTTTCATCGAATCTAGAATTTGTGAAAAAGAATGCGATCGGGAGATGAGATTTGAACCTTTGAAAGATATGCCAAATGCTGATTGAACATTTCATTACATGTGCAGTTTACATTCAAAAAGTCGATTTTGCTGCATCTGTAGATGGATGATAAGACTTTCTTTATTATGCTCATATGTATTTTACATTAGTATTATGTAGTGTCATATGCATGGATGTCGGTAAAAGAGCTTATCAGCTGAAAATACAGAATTTGTTTAATCAAAGGCAGGTTATTGTCAATATTATTGATTGGTCTTGTGGGACATTAAAGTTGAATTGTATGAGGTACGTGTATTTGCAAAAATTGATCATTATTGCGTAAAATAAAGGGGTTCATGTCACTAGCATTTGTACGATTGCTTTTGTATACATGTCAAGTATTGTCAGTGATGAAAGAAGCTGTAAAAATACTATGATAGTGAGATGGGATCATAGGTCCACAATGTGAGGTACAGGTGTGTGTGTGTGTGTGTGTGTGTGTGTGTGTGTGTGTGCATGTGTACGTGCGTGCGTGTGCATGTGTTTGTGTGTGTTTGTGTACATGTTGGTTATGCAGATTTTGTAGAGACACAGTACGTGAACAAAGTAAACAAATACATGTATATGGCTGACAGGCCAGTTAATGAATTTGTTTAATATAAAAATTATTCAAGTTTTACAATGTATGTACAAAAGTATCAACAGCAATCCCAGAGCCGTGTCACACAAATCACTGTACTACACTGTGCTGTGCACAGTGGTTGCAGTTACCATGGTAGCAGTTAGGTGCAAACCAATCAACTCCCAAGTATTAAATTAAATTAAATGAAATTAAATTCAAATCTAATTCACATCTCTTTACTTTGTTGCCATGGTAACAGTTATTTTATATATACATTGTTCATTCAAACCCCTTTTAACAATTGAAAGATTTGGGTATACTGATTAGCCTGGAAGCAATGGTACAGCTAGAGGTGTTACATTCTCAAACACCACAAATTTGAGTCACTTAGTAAATACAGTACAGTGCACTCTCGTTATAATGAACATGGCAAAAACGAAATTCTCGTTAAAACGAAGTAAAAATTCAGGTCTTAAAATTATCATCTCTATATCTTTATGCACTTTAAAATTCAGGTATAGCTACAATTTCAATATAACGAAAGAAAACCGACGGTGCCGAGGACTACGTTATAAGGGAAATGCACTGTAATGGTCGGTTGCCATGAGTTGTGATCTAAACTGGTTAGCCTGTGCAGAGGTGCAACATGATAGAAGTTATCGTGCATCTTTCTACGTGTCCAGAGACCAAGTAGTATCAGAATGCTGGAGGCTTCAACAACATCGGTCACTGAATTGGGAAATTTATTGAATTTGCAAGTTTTACCCTTTTTGTTTTTGTTTTGACGATCGATCTCGACTTGGGACCTTCTCTCTGAGAAAAGAGTCACATCTACTCTCCCACCATGGAAATCACACATGAAGTTACATAATTATATCATAGAGTATCAACAATTTGGAAGTACTTGCTGTACTATAATATAAGCTCTTATTTTCACGAGGGCTTGCGTTCGCGAATCACAGTTGGATCGCGAATTTAACAACATGCGAAAATGTCGCCATGCGCTACGGTAATGGTGCATTTACCATAGCGTGGGTGCCAATTTGCGAAAACAACATCTTGCGAAAGTGTCTGTGACCTCATTTGCGAAAATAAAAGCTCATGCAGTACCTCCTTATCAAAATACATGGTCTTGTGACTGCAATGTTCATACACTAATTGATCCAGATAGATTTTCGAATCTACCTTTGGTAGCCTCAGTAGTAGGACCTGTCATTAGCTCTGGAAGAGAGCCAGCATTCCGTTACCGTTAACCCCATCAGCTTGTGGGTCTGTAATATCAGGGCGGTGTTCCGGACCTATTTGGCTTTTAAACGCCGTAACTTATTTCAGCCATATATAGCGGCCACCGTACGGGGGATTTCTTTCCTAACTACTGAAATTCGAGTACGTGTAATTTAGGTCTAAATCTACCGTTGAAATACAGTTTATAATTCAATGAAATGTGTGTTTTTTTTTTTCTTCGCCTCCGAATTTTATCTTTGAACGAGCATGATGTCTTCAAAGCGTAAGGGAATGTTAGACACCCAGTTGTAACGCTTCAGAACCCAGACACGTGTTTGCATGGATTACGAACGAAACACCTCTGTGGTCTATTGTCCGACGAGGATGCACACGGAAATCGAACCTAGGGCCTTCTGACTGTAAATCCAGAGCCTTGACCACTGCACCACTGCACTTCGACACAAAATACATTAAATTCGTTAAAAATGGAGAGATAAGGTTATATAAAAGTACAGCCTTGAATATTATGTAACAATAACTATACATAGCTGTAGACAGAAATGCACAATGTTTTGATAAAATCACAAGAGTGTATGTAGATAAATCGACCTCAGATGAACAGTAAAACAGCAAGACTGACTGGAAGATGAATATTAACAACATCGATAGACAGTAAGACATGAACAATGACTAGATGCATAGAGATAACACCGCGGGACTATTAACGAAGCATGATTTTCTCAAAGCGTCATCATCATCCTATTTTTGCCTTTTATTATTATTGTTGTTATTATTGTTATTATTGTTGTTATTATTATTATCATTATTATTATTATCATTATCATTACTATCATTATTATTATTATTATTATTATTATTATTATTATTATCATCATTTTCATTATTTTATTCGGTAGTTCAAACATTGCACACGTAAATGGGTAAACACAAAACACATTTGATTCAGCAACAAATATAAGATAAATTATAACACAGAGACAAAGCACAAATGAGAGAGGAAAAAAAAAGCAACCTAGATTGTGACATAGAAAACAGCCTTGTAATGCGTCTTCAGATTAGTCCGTCTTCTCGGGGGTAACGTCCCGCTTAATAATGCGGACTTTCATCCGGTTGGGGCGGAGAATTTGCCCCGCTATCCATCCTTTGTCCAGAACGTCGGGGCGGTCGCCGGGGGTGAAGTCGACGCGGAACCGCTGCATGATTCTGGTGAAGACGATGAACAGCTCATTCTTGGCGAGCTGTTCGCCGATGCACATCCGGGGACCTTGTGTGGATGACGGAAGCAAAGTTATGGAAGATGGAGATGAACAATATTACAGGTTCGCTTTGCGTAGATCATAAGCACGGCCATAGAAGGAGGAGCTGAACAGGACAGTACATCTGTTTTGCTTTAGTTTATTATTGTCCCAATAACATTGCATCGTTATTCTGCCATTTTATTGTAAATAGGCCTACGTATCTTATAACGAACTCTTTTTAGAACGAAATGTAGTGGTGGGTGGTCGCGAAGTTCTTGTAAGCGCCGTTTGGAAGGATCCGATGTATAGATAACGCTTAGTTCTAAACATAAACATAGTAAATCTTTTTTTTTTTTCGTTTAGCTATCACTTATCTCTTCGTCGCTTCAGAGACATAATAGCTTTAGATCTGCGACGCGGACGCTAAGACGACGCAGCCTCCCGTGTTGAACAATTGAAACAGCTGCCTCGCGCATGTGCAGAACACCATTTTTAGCCTAATTAGCGTCGTCATATATCTAGCGTTCGCGTCGCAAATCGAAAGCTCGCTAATAAAATGAGTGTCATAATTTCTTATACCATGCACTATAGAATTTCACGTAAAGACGTGTATAATGCCGTAGGTGTACACACATGGCACGCATAGCGTTGGCACTATATACTAATCTAAAAGATGTATGATTTTCAGTCGAACTTGCCTGACCTATGGATGGATTATCACATCAGTAACTGACAATGTTAGATTATTATCTCTCGAAACTGAATCTTCCCCACAGAAAACAACATTACCTACATCCTTCATCCTCTATGCAAGCGATTACTTTACTCGAAACCTCACAGATCTCTTCCCATTTTACCCTGAAAAAAAAATGAGAGGAATTAACAACATTCCCTTGTTACTAACAATCATTAGCAACTCTCTAGAGCTTTCGACTATAATCGAGACCTGTTACCTACCGACGCCGAACGGGAGGAAGGCCGGCGGATCGCGGATGACTTTCGTACGGTCGCCGGACAGAAACCGGTGCGGGTCGAACAGCTCTGGGTCATGCCAATGGTCCGGGTCGTGGTGACAGAACATGACATTGCCGAGCAGGATGGAACCCTGTCAGTTTTGAGTAATGATTATGGTGATGATGATGACAATAATAATAATAGTAATAATAATAATGATAATAATAATAATAATAATAATAATAATAATAATAATAATAATAATAATAATAATAATAATAATAAAAAACAACTACACATTCTCTCAATTTTGTCACTGTCATTAACTAATGGCAATGTCATCCCCCTGCCTTGTACTGGAGGTAATTCAAATGCTCTTTTACATGCTTGATGTAGAAAAATGACTTTTACTAAGACACTTGCACACGATACAAATACACGTACGTATGTTTGCTATTAAGGGTTTCCTCCCCGGCACAGTATTGAAGAAGGAAACAAATCTACGCAAAATAAATTGACGAAGTTATTAATAGATGAACTGACAGACATATACAGATACGTATATAGATAGATAGATAGATAGATAGATAGATAGATAGATAGATAGATAGATAGATAGATAGATAGATAGATAGACGGAACAAGAAATAAATTACGACGAACAATATCCTTGACATAATAACTGCCCTGTCTTCAAGTTAGAGTCTTTATATAAGGCAATGTCAATGTCCCATCAGTGACACAGAGTTTATTGATATCGAAATCACACTAAATTTTGGATGAACTAACATGGAGATTGCTAAATTATACTCGGCCGGGATTACACTTACAAGTCACAGTATTTTTGATTACCTTCGGGATAGTGTAGTCTCGCAGTACAGCCGTTTCAGATGCAGAATGCGGCACTGCTAGTGGTCCCACGGGCCTCAATCGGAGTACTTCCATGATAGTTGCTCGAGTGAACGGCATAGACTTTTGGTCCTGAAGACTGGGTTTTCGTCCGGCCAGAATCAGGTCTATCTCTTCCTGAACCTGTCAATATAAATGAGGTCATCGTAATGTTCCATCATCACCAGCATGCTATAGTTGTATGGTAAGGAAATTTGTCTAATATCTAATGGTTAGCAGGCCTTAAATGACACTAACATTTTTTTTTTCTGGTGCCCCTGTTCGGGCCACTGAAATCTTTGAATTTGATATTTTGGTGGTCCAAAAAAAAAGAAAGAAATGTAGTGGCCTGAAATAAAAAGGAATATAACCATTGATAACATTTATTTTTTAATTTTAGCTGTCCGATTGGGCCACTAGAAGGCAAACTTTTTGGGAATTTGGTGGCCAGACACAGAAGTGGTGGCCCTTGGGCCCCGGCCACCGGGACACTGCTAATGTCGAGCCCTGGTTAGTATACACGTGTGTATTCATGTGCATGTGCTTGGGTGTGATTGGAATGAAGTTGAAGTTTATTATCTATCTATATTTACATGTTTACATGGCATAAAACATGACAAAAGACACATGCATGAATACAGGATAAAAGATACAAGAAAATGGCATGAATGCTAATCAAGTCCGATACCTGTGTGATATGCTTTAAAGCTTCCGCTATGGAAGCATTAGATGCTATATGTAAAAGGGAAACAAAAACATCTGAAGGGTTCATGGACAATTAGGATAAACCGTCTATTGCCTACAAACATACGCACAACTCACTCAGAAAAATAGGTTTAACTTTGCAGACCATTGACACACCGGGAGCACCTTTACAGGTGCAACTTTGCATCTTTTAGACCAGAACTGTGACACTGGTTTGAAAGGTGCAAAGCTGCCCCTTACAGATGCTCCAAAGGTGACAATGGTAAAGCTGCAATTTTCTCAGAGTGCGGGAGATTCGAACAAGGGACATCGTCACTGATAATCCGTGGTCTTATCCACTGAGCTACAACAGCTACAACCCAATTCCTCCCCCCCCCCCCCGTAGATCCACCATGCACTGCTTTAAAGGCAACCCAAGGGAGACGACAAAGTGGCCGTTACAGACAGTTGGCCGCCATCAGACAGGGTCATTAACATGGTTTTTCGGGGGTGGGGTGTTTAGTAGTCGTATACTGCAGGTGGCCGCTTGGGCAGGTTGTGACTGTAAATGATGTGTTTACCGTGGTAGGATAATTTGCTGAACCCCTTCAATGTGCTATTGTAGCCAGCGTATACACACCTGTTTCTGCACCTGCTGATGGTGAGCCATTATTAACACGGCCCAACACAAGGTATTGGACGTGGTGTCAGTCCCGGCCAACATGACGTCGTACAGCACTCGCCAAATATCTTCCGTTGGAATCTGCCTCCTCTCCGGGAGGCTTGCCCCCTCCTTCTCCTCCTCTGAGGAAGCGATGATTCGCTCGATGATGGTGCTGCCCTCACCGTCGCTTGCAGTCGCATCCAGTCGCTTCTCCACGGCCTTGGTCATGGTCCGTTTCATCACCTCGTAAGCGTTCCTCATTGGCCTCGTGCTGGGCAGTAAGTACAGGAAAGGCAAATACCGTATTCTGTCCGTTAAAGCGGTCGACAACGAGTGTCCCATGATTGTATCGATGGCATCGATTATTTCGAGTAACTTGGGGTCCTCGTACTCCAGTCGGTGGCCGTAAGCCAAGGCGTAGATGATGTTGGCTACGGACTGCGTGATCTTGTTGCGCGGGTCGCAGGAGATGGGACCAAAGCTGGCGAGCTCGTCGATGAGTTGATCGGCCTCGAGGCTGATGATGCTCTCCATCCGTCGTCCCCAGGAGCCAACGTTCTTCAGACACGGGCCAACCACCCGACGAGTGGTCTTCCACGACTGGGCGTGACTTCCAAGCAGTCGATGAGCTTTTGTATCGGTTACCATGGTGATAATCAATACGACAAGAAAAATGATATGACATAGGCCTAAATCAACAACATGACAAGTGCTGTAATCTAATCGAATCTATGTTAGTAACCTAAACTTTTGCGTCATCGTGTTAATGGTGAAAACGACAAAAATATGACATAGATCAGCGTATCAAGTGTATATCACATCACACGTATTGCTACTTTTTCTATAATCTAATCTAATCTAATCTAATCTAATCTAATCTAATCTAATCTAATCTAATCTAATCTAATCCTTAGCAGGACTTGGTACAATGAAATACCATAATGATATCAAACAAAACAGTGTTTTCATAATGTGATTGACTGCATGCACAGTAATGATAGGCATCACGTTACGCTATTTTCGTCAGAGCGCATGGTCGTGCATGCATTATCACCAATATTAAGTGCACAGCAGGGATTAGTGTTACGCGTTATACTAAACCAATAACACGTTGTGTACGTTTGTCATTGATCATGCCTTCTAAACTAAAACTATGCATTTACAAACTGCCCAATAAGCTCCTGCGTAATCGTTGGTAAAAAAATGAATGAATAAAAAGAAAGAAATCGGTCTTGGATTCATCAGTTATTGTGTGCATATAACCTATATAGTGCTTTCGAAATCATTGCACTGAATTCATAATAGCATAACAATAATGCACGGCGCTGATCATAAACATCCACAACAGTGTCAGTAAGGGGCCCTAGAGAATATATATATATATATATATATATATATATATATATATATATATATAATATGATTATCTCAAATGAAAGTATACTAACAGTAGATAACTCTAATTACGGCTGTGTATAAATTTTCTGTCCTTATGATCCACAGATCAGTTTTATTAGTGAAAAATGGCGTTGGCGCTCTAATCAAGGGAACAAACCGTTGCGTCCGCCGTACATGCACTCGTACATGGCTGGGCCTCTCCTGTCGTTGAAGACATCTTTCTTCTTGACAAAAGCCTCCTGGATGATCTCGGGGTCGTTCAGGACAACGACGAAATCTCGGCCTCTCCGGAAGCTGAAGATCTTCCCGAATTCCTTGGAGAGTTGTGCGAAGAGTTCGTCGTGCCGTCCCCCTGTGGACGAATGACGGGGGAGCCCTACAATTAGTAATTTGAGCTGCAGAAACCACGGTCCAGGAGGTAGACGAAAGCATAGTTGAACTTCTCTTAAGACGGCGACGGCAATGATAAAACTAAGTAGCAATCTTGTCAGGTCGCTTAGATTCCACGAGTCAAAGGTGACCGCGAGAGCCGTTGCAAAATACATGTTGTCGTCCTTAACGAGAGTATAATCTCGATTATGGTAATAGACGTCTCAAAAACAAAGTGTTATGTCTTCTTCTTCTTCTTCTTGTTTTTCAGAAAGAAATTGTATCTCACAAAACAAAAAGCTGCTTAATTCTAATTACGTCTCTATCTGAATGTTGTCAGGAATAGTGTTTGATGAACGCGAAACCTGCTTGCGATGCAAGCAAAGCAAACTACACTGTGGTGAATTAGCGGAGGGAGAATGTCATCTAAGATTATTGTTACGTCCTCCAACAAAACCAGACAATGAGAGGATAATGTTAATCTGCGAAACAGCCAAGAATTGTTCTGACATGTAATCTATATAAAAAAAAACTACCAATACAACAAAGACAAACCGTGAACAATGTCTTTTTTTTTTTTGCATATTAAAAACGTTCACTTTTCCTGTTTACTTCATGTTCACGGCAATCAGCACGGCCACGGAAAGTGAACCAGACAAAGGCCGCAACTTCCGTTACTTAATCAATATAAAGAAGTACAAGATATGACACAGCAACAACAAAAACAACATCTAAAATTTCATGAATGTGTACTGTGGATGTGTCCAACATGATTCAAATGAAATGAGTTTGCACGATCACTGAATTCGTGTATACTATACAAAGTTATGCGTTTCTTTGAATGAATGCAGAGATCAAACGAATCCTAGGACTATAGGAATAGTCCCACCATTCATCCGTGCGAGGTTTTTACTGCTTTGTATTGCTTCTGTTCTCAACATCGAACATAGAGATATCGATGGTCATACGTGGGTATTGGTGTAATGGGTATGCCAGTATTCCCACTAATCGGTCTTCTGGACAGTATCATCCTAGAAAGTGTACAAAGCTGCATGTGATACCTCTTTTTTTAAAAATTATTATTCTATATCCTGACCATTCCCGGCTGAATCAAGCCTTGTTTCGTCGTGAATTGTTTTCACAATAACTGTGCAGTCGCTGATTGCGATTTGTAATATAATTTTCTCAATTTTTTCCGCACACTGTTTCAGAGTAAGCGTGAACAGTAACGGCAGACGACATGATATTGTGTGTCTGACCATTAAGCAGCGTTACATAGTATGGATGTCCACGAATGTTCACATTTTGTGACACAAAGTTCGTCATGTTTTTTGAGGTTTGCTTCATTGGCATTTATTCGAAGGCGCATGCACTTGAGTATGAAAAGTTGCAGGTACATATCGCTCTCTTTGTTTTACTTTCAAGTGTCTTTCTTTATATGTTTGATGCAAGGTCTACCTTATCGGTAGACCGGAGAAAAATCGTTATAGACTCATCAATGTGTTCCTCTGCACGGAAATCTTTAGTAAAAGGCGAAAGATTTATGCGTATTGCAGAGAAACCAGAGTGACGTTGGCAGGGCTTACATAATATTTATATAAATAGCAAAAAAAAATATAAGGACGGTTATGACTTACATTTCTGACCACGCAAATAATTTTATTAATTTATCTGTAAAACTTTTCCGAAAACAATTTTTGCACATTTGACAAAAAAAATGCAATTTTCTCTATTAAACCTCGCACTTTCAATATTGAAGATGTGGTTACATGGAATAGTACTAGTAACTACTTTTCAAAACTGTTGGAAAATGATCAATAATCGATCATGATATTATGCACACTGTACAGAGTCCTTGTATACCAATAGACAAAATCACTATTGATCGTATTCTATGAGATAGTGAGAAAACATTTTTTTAAAATCAATTAGTATTCACTCTCCCCATATCAATTTGTTATGAGTTCCTGACGTTTTCTATACAATTTTTTAAATACTTTTTCTTTTCAAATATTAAATAGCATTGATCGATTGAATATTCAGAAAACAGCGCCCTCTATTACACTGCAAAAAAGATCGGTGTTAGATTTCACACCACGCCATGCGCCAGACTGGTGCAAATCTATACCAGAAACCATGTCCCGTTTGGTCCCGTTTACCCGACCACACCGACAAGTGGAGAAAGTATGTTGTGATGGTGTTGAAAAGTGTTGACCTGGCACTTTCATGGTGTTAATTTGACACTGTAGCTGGTGATATTTTTGACACTGCGCTGATGTTAATTTCAATGGTACAACACAGTCCAGTGTGAATAGGAGACCACACCCTCTGGTAATGGTGCGTGTGGTGTAAATATACGTTCACTTTTATTTTTCTTGAAAATTCAAGAACTTTACGGGAAGAACAGGGACTACTTCTTAGTGATGGCGTTCACCACTTTATCCTTCCTGCAATGTCATTCTTTTATTTCTTTCTCTATTTTCCCCACCCTTATCATCATCGTTTCATTTTGAACGTCCCAAATCCTTCCCACAGGATAGAGAAAGGAGAAAGCGAGAGGGGGAGAGAGGGAAGGAGAGACTAATGCACCTTAGTCTTTCCAAAGGCAGCTCGGAATACTTGAATCTGTGGACGTGCACAGTCACAGCGAGTGTAGCGACCTGCGAGCGGAGCGATGCTCGCTTTCGAGATCGCTGTTATGCGAGGCCACCGCTCGCTGTGTTCGAGTCCATTGCGAGCTGCCTTTGCAAAAGGCTAGAGGCACGTTGACTATGGGTCGAAAAACCGAAGAGAGCGCATGCAGATTTCTAAGAGTTCCGTATGGGGACTCCTGTACAGGCCGAAACAAACAAAACAAAATGAAACAAAACGAAACAAGGGTCAGCGACTTTTATTACAACACTTCGAGAAGCCGTCCAGGATGCAAGAAGGTGAATAGAAGCTGACCGCTCAGTGCGCCAACGTACCATCTTCTCTTGTTTTGCAGCGGACAGGGCGCCCCGAATAATAATCAACAACTTGCCTTCTCATCAATAATTGCCGCAATCGTACACAGAAAAAAATAAAACAAAACAAAACAAAACAAAATATATGTATTAGTTAATTCGAGTGCAGAAACTTCCAACAACGTTACTACCAATGAGGGGACATTCTTAGCTCGAATCCGCAACCCCCCCCCCCAAAAAAAAAGAAAAGAAAGAAAAACACCAAAAGAACAATCGGCTTGCGGGCGGATGATGCTTTTTATAGGGCCCATGTGTTTTTATGTAATACTTTGTATGCTAATTTGTTATCAAGGGCTTCATCAAGAAGGAAGGCGGTATCGGCTCGGGTGTGGGTATGCGTGTGTGTGTGGGGGGGGGGTGTGTGAGTGTGGGTGTAGGTGTGCTTCTGGTTTTGGGTAAATCGGGAGTTGGTGGGACTTCGATTTGATTTGATTTGATTTGAAGGATCAGGTTAGTTAAAAATTATAAGACTGATATCATTTAATAGGGTTATTATTCAGGATAATTATAGATGAAGATTTGTTTTGGTTGAGAGGGGAAGGGCTGGTTGGGCTTATGAATGATTTCATTCTAGATTTGCACAATGTATGTTTTTTTTTTTGGATGTATACTGCAAAGTGGAATGTGATTTATGTGTATGATCCAACATACTAGTTGGCATGTGTCAATATTTTCTCGTGAAGAATTTACTGCCGTGGGATTGATTAATTATTTTTCTATTCTGGAGAGCAATTATTTGTAGTATAATATTGAGAATTGATTTGTTTGTGTGTTTTTAAAATTGTATCTGTATTGTTTTTATCTAAGTTATATCCAGAATGGGTAAATTCATGAATTATTTTTTAATGAAATCAATAAATATATACTGAGGAAAATGAAATAACTTTTATACCCCACTTTGGCTTGCATGTCAAGGTAGATTATGACTATGTGAATAAGATAAAGTGAAGTGGTCTTGAGGTACTTGTTAATAAATAAATTCATTTAAAGGGACTGCACAGTACTGGTTGAGATGGGGATTCAGGTTTATAAAGGAGAAACCTCTTATGAAAGAGCATGTAATTTTTAAGAAGGATTCAGCGTTTATTTGATGAAAATTGGTTTTCAAATGACTGAGATATCCAAAAAAAAATGATGTATAAATAAAAGGCGACAGGCCACGCCTTTTAGGATCTCTTTGTTTCACCTTGTTTTTGGATATCTCAGCCATTTCAAAACCGATTTTCATCAAATAAACTTTTGATACCCCTTAGAATTGCATGCTCTTTGACATCTCATAGAGTGGTCTCTGTGTATATCTCGCAAAACATTAAAAGCTATATCTTCACCTCAACCAGAACTGTACACATCACCCTTTAAAGAAGTCTTCTTTGATCACAACGAGTCTATCGGCAACCTCTGTTCAAAGCAATCCTCCCATTTTTTTTTAAATTTCTGAAGAGATGCGGAAAGAATGTCGTCCCTAGTACAGTAAAGTGTTCCATAAACTTATACACAATGAAGACACACGGAAAAAAAAATGGCGACAGAATCTTAATACCACAATTAGCCATTCGCAATGTCCTTGAATATAAATTTTTATTACGTTTGGAATGAAAAAAAAAACATTCAAACATTTCTCTCACATAATGTGTGCACCAGATTGTTGAATTTCAGTACTAAAGTCCCAAGTGTGGGAGAGGGATACCCTCCTCCTACACCCTCTGTTAGCTCAGTCGCTTCGTTCCCTCGCTTGCATCCCTCACACAAGGGTTATTTTTGCCCCTTCCTCAACTCCCTGCATTGCTCACACTATATCATAGAATATGTTACTTTACTAGAACACGAGAGCGTGAGCATGAGCAAGAAGTGGAATAGCAAACACTCCA
>NW_027270895.1:895000-962500 GCF_040938485.1 Diadema antillarum
TGAGGAAAACTCCATGGTTCCCACCTAAAGGACAGTTTTCCCCAGATATACATGTATACCCCAGTTACCATGTACATTTATATACTATGTATGTGGATTCATTGAATGCAGTAATGTCAGTTAAACACATTAGAAAATTGTAGGAAAATAAAATAATTGCTTTAAAAATTCAACAAGTTCAGAGTTTTGATAAAAGGGCTACATGTTCAGTTCATATTATATTGGAAGTGAAATGGTATCAAGAAAATTATACAGCATTTTTTTTTTACCCCCAGACAAAAGAAAAAACAAAACAAAACCCAAAAGCAACCTCAGAAGACTTTATGATGTATAATTCTGTGCAGTAGTGCACTGAAACTCTTTTATGTTCACTTAACAATTTCTTGGAACTGCAGTGTTAGTGATGCTATCTGGTGCTACTTTGGTCTTTTTTTTGAACATATGTGACAAAACACAAGTTGGGTGGAAGAAAACGAGAAACACATACATGTACTGTACATTGACCTAGAGCAAGAAAAATTCAATTTCAAGCGGGAGAGTTGGAGTCCCTGTGTCTGGTGTCAAGCCATAATTACAAAAGTCATGCTCTCTCCTAATCGTTCCTGTTTTTTTTTTGTTTTTTTTGTCCTCTTTTCTCTACCCCTTCCTCCTCTCTGTGCAGTGGGATCCGTGGAGGCGCCGGTTCAGATTATGACTGGAAAGAGAGATCGCAAGAAGGTGGAGCGCCTTGTGGTCATGGACACCCCAAAAACGCCAGAGAAAAAGTTTGAAGTTCCTACGGGCCGGGGAGTGAAACTTGGAGACATTGAAATGAGTAAGTGAAGAAACAAGAGAGCAGAAACATTACGTGGAATGAGGTTTTTATGCCTCTGCCCTGTAGGATGCTGGCTATGGAAGCATTTTTGAAAACAATTTCATATATTATAAACTGATCATTTTATTTTGCATATTTGGTCAAAGCCAACAGACAAAGGGAAATGACAATGTAGGCGCAATGAGAGCCAAGATTTAGGATGCCAAGATTGATTTCAGTATTCAGGATATAAATAAAAGAGTTATGAGCTATCAGGAAAAAAATACAGGGTTCTGTTTTGTTTTGTTTTGTTTTGTTTTGTTGTTGTCGTTTTTTTTTTTTTTTTTTTGGGGGGGGGGGTGCCTTCTTTGTTCTTTCTTTTTGGCATTGCTCAAACTGTTTACCAGACTGTTTCCTGAATGAGGCAAAGTAGATTATCAGAATATTTAGATTCAGACATGACTCGCCAAACCAAATCGTTTGTAGTTGTAGAAAGTGGTCATAGTGACGGTCATTTCCCAGAAGTTTGTTTACACCCTTGATGCAAAAGGTATTACTCAACCTCCTGTGCACAGAGTTAGCAAAAGCAGAATGATTTATGACTAAGATATATTGCACTTTTTGTAACCTACCCCAACAAGGAATTATGACATTTGCAGTTTGTTGACAGATACGGGTAAAACACTATATTTTCGCTACGTGAAATTTTTGCGAATTTGAGCCAACGGCCTAGTCCGCGGCATGAAACTCTAACATTCAGTGCATATAGTGTAGACAAGAACTTTTGTGTGCATTTTAAGTTCACGAATCTTGGGTCTCGTGAAACTCGCGAAATTAAAAAGCACACGAACATTCCTCATTTGACAGTATTCTGTCGTTCAGTGTATCATAGTTATTAAAGTGTCAAATATGAAAATAACATTTGTTGTGATTTCTTTACATTTGCAATATACTAACAACAATCACACTTGTGTTCGAGTTATTACATTTTTCAATCAGTGTGCTTAATTTTGATAATATCTTACTGCCTTCTCCATCAAGGCCCCCCAAAATATTTTTCCTTTTTGCCAAGATAGGCCTTCTAGCATGGGCCTCATTCTGATAGCTGGCAAGTGCTTTTTCATTTTACTTGCCCAACAGTGGGTCTCAGCTGCCTGTGTTGTAAAGGGGCAAGTGCATTTGTAGCACCCTGTCCTTTTAAACTTGCCTGCAGTTACAGTAGTTCAGGAATGATACTTTGTGTGATAGCTAATTACTGGTGATTTGTTTTCTAAATATTTGCATAGTCGCATACCAGTTGGACAAGTTCAAGGCCCCCGACCTGAAGCCGCTTCACAAGTTCCTTTTTGGTAGGACTGTCAAGGTAAGACGTCTTCAAACTCTGCCTCAGTTGGCACATCTCTGCCCTACAGTGAGAAGTGCAGTTTTACAGTGTGTAGTCGCCATTTCCGAATCAGAGATCTGGATCTGGATGGAAATTGATACATTGTAAAGTAAAAAAGATGAGAGGATGTGAGGTGATCTTTCACATTTATCAATTCAAGTAGCGCAGTAGAGATTATTCAAGAATGAATGCCAATTTCTTCCCAAAGTAACATTGAAATGCCATTCACAAATTTCTAATTCATTAGAAATTGCAGTAATTCAAAGAACATGTCAATTTAAGCTATTGCATTCGATACAATTTGTACTTTTGGCTGATGTTGAAATGTCATCAGTAACTGACATTAATCCGCAAATTCAAAATATTTTATTTCATGACCTGTTTCAAGAACTGTTTGAAGGAATATACAGAATGTGTTAGATCTTACTTTTGCTAATACTCATCCTCTCTCTATATGTCCTGTTCTATTTTTGTTGAGCTGGGTATTGATGATTATGGTTATCATGATTACTGGGTATTACAATTTTATTGATGTAATTATTATTAGAAATTAAAACTTATGAAGGGGATTTGGACACTTAAAAAAAAAAGGGTTAAAAGCAAGAAGGTTCTGCATTTCTGGCCCTCTAATGATAACTTAGCATTCTGACAGCAAGCAATACTGGCTACATTGGTATTTAGGCTCACTCAAGCTATATCCTTTCTGAAAAGTTCCCTTTTGAAAGAGACTCTGTGTTCTGGTGTGTTTTTCTTGAATTTTATTGTATTGCAATTCATTATCTTCTGATTTTCATTGACACAGATTATTGTGGAACCTTTAATGAAGACCCACTGATCTTGTATCTTGTAAATGCCAATTTCGTTTGATTTTTCTTTCTTGGATGACCACTCTGAAATGCATTAGTCATCTTATCATTTCATAGACTCAACTTCTCCCTTCAAAGGATGGAGAATGCACTTGTGGAATACTTTTTTCATGCATTCATGAATACATATTAAGATAATATGGCTCTGAAATGGCACTGCAGTTGCAGTTCTGCATTACACATTTGAAAGTTTGGACGTGAGATGATTGTCTACATGAACCTTTCCCTCTCATATGAAAGTTTAACTCTGAAATGAAATGTAGCGAAAGAATCTGTGTTGCATTTGTTCACTGTAATTGTGGGCTTACGAGAATGGGAAAACGGCAACTACGCTGTCATGCTCAAGGCCATTGGCGTAGCCCTTTGTGTGTGCAGGTTAACCTGTGGAGGACAAGTCCCGAGTATACTCGGGCAGCTGTCTATGGGAAATGTGTGTTGTAGCAAAATCAGTCCGTCCTCAACGTGTTAAAGATTTCACTGCATGCAAGGGAGTGTGTGCACACCATAGAGAAGGTAGTGACATGAGAATCATGTGACTTGTCATGTGACTTCCACATTATTATGTTGTCCGTTGTTCAATCTCACCCACTGCAGGATCTTAGGCAGACGAAAAGGAACTGCAAAGAGTTCAGCGGATTCAACTTTGAGAAGGACGACCCGGAGTACGTGAAGAGGGAGAATCTACTGGTCAAGTGAGTTCAGTGTACAGGTGTCTTGATAGTTTCCATATGTGACCGTGCATCACAAAGCCAACAAAAAGTCGCACCCCTTGATTTTATGTGAGGACTCAAAAAAGGTGAAATGGGTCAACCGAGTCAATCTTGAGTTTTTCATATTTTCTGAAAGAGCTATCCTTCTTCTACATTATTCTTTAGTTTATGATCATAACATGAATGGGAAAGTGTGTTTTCAGCAGTTTTCCTACAACTCTTTTTTTGGGGAGAGTAGAATGATCAGATAGGTCTTAGAGGCCCCCTTTCATTTCTTGAAATTCTTTACACTCCCTTCACTTTCAAGTCTAATAACTTTTGAAAGGATTATGCAACTGCTTTGGAAGTTGGAGGTAATCATTGACAGAATGTGTTAAAAGAGCATGCTAAATTTCAGCTTAATCTGATAATCCCTTCATTATTGTTGCTCCGGTGGTTTACATCCTGTGTTATGTCCCTTTCATCGCACAGCTACCAAGGCTTGGTAAAGATTGAGCGCTTGAATAGACCCTGTACTTCACAGCCTCTTTTCTCAGTTCACACTTTTCCAGAGTGTGTGCTTTCTTTCCAGTATTTCGATAGGGTAGGGGAATCTATTTGAATTGAGTTATACATCATTTTAAAGCTTAGAGTCTGCTCTTTCAGAATCTGCCCTTAAATAAAAAGCCATGTGTGGCGACTTTTTGTTGGTTTTGTGATGCAGGGTCACATATATAATATTTTGTGAAGTGGTTGCATTCGTGAAATCACACACTTGTCCATTTCTAATTCTCTCTGGCCTACGTATGGCTTGCAGAGATTCGCTTTTGGACGAAATCAAACTTTTCACCAAGATGACAAAGCATGCCCTTGGGGTCACGTTTTGCTCCAAGGGCTTGTTATTTTGGTGAACACGCCTTTATGTTAGGCATTGATGTTTATCATTCCTAATTAATGCATAATGGATGTGGAGGGTGTAACTTACGAACTTAGGTCTTGGGTATCCCAGTGAAACTTGGCAAATGTTTGTATGAGTGGACAAAGTTGTGCCTATCAACTTTTGGGTGCACATGCTCAAGGTCAAAGGTTAATGTCAAATTCATAGAATTTCACTATTTCCCCCATGTCTATGCTCTGCCCAAAGATATTTTCTTGGAACTTAGTGTACACATATATATACCAAATAAAGATTCTCTAGGGAAAATTTGGGGCCATACGGTCAAAGGTAAAAAATGCTAAAATTTCAGTGTTTTTTCTCCATATCTCGGAAATGGCTAAACCTCACTTGTTGAGAGACCTACCAGTCTGATTGGTGTGTGATCTGATCTATTGTGTGTGCTGTTTGTGTGATTGATAATGATTGTGTGTATTTAAGTGAATGATAACCTATGCTCTTCACACATGTGGGTACACAACTTACTCCACTTAAAAAAAAAAACCAAAAAAAATGAGCAGCCCCAACCAACCGGGTTTATCCAGAGACTACTGTAATCCAAAATACACAAATGGAGAAAACAATATGTTAAATACAAAATATCATATTGAGAAAGTCGTGCAAACGAAGTATCCTAAACACATGAGTATTGAGAATTTGTGTCAAAGTGCATCAGAATTGCACAAAATATCATCCATCATGTATCCTTTTAGATGCATTCAAACCACGTTAGATCACTGGGGGCCTGGTGCATACAAATTTTAATCCGAGAAAACTCGGGTTATTTTTGACAAACTTTTTCCTGTGTGAAAGTCAACGGGAGAATTATGCTAACCTGAATTTTCAGTTCTTACCAGAGTTCTTCTCAGGTAAAAACTGTGATGCAACCGGTCCAGGGACTGCCAATTTTGGCTTCAATATTTTATATAGTCACGAAACAGATTACGGTCACTATCAATTTTTAAAGATTTTTGTTATTGTCAAACTAAGTGTGCAGCTAAGCTACCAACTGCAACTATGTGTTATTGTACTGGGTGACAGCATCGAGTACTGGTACCGGATGTCAACACTACCCATATTCCGTTGCGCTCATATTTACGTGAGTGATGTGATATATATTCGAAAATGTATGATTTTGGCACATTGTCATGCAGCTCAGGGAATTTGAAACAGCCACTTGGATGCGGAACTGCATTGGCACCTGAGATGGGGTCATTGATTGAGTAATCTTGTCTCGTTTCATCCAACAAGGTTCACCGTGGAGGGGCAGAAGGAGCTTTGTACTATTCTTGACGTTGAGAAGAAGGGTACCAAGGACAAGATGATGGAGAGATTGATGGAGTTCTGTTTGAACCCGCAGCCTTCGGGAAGGAAGCCACCAGAGAAAGGTAGACACTTCTAGAGGACGGGATGTGCCTTTTCATTCCGTTCTGTTATCTAAAGCATATTCTTAGAATATTCTCAAAATGTGATCTGGATTGAGGCATTGCTATTCAAAGAGTATTAGAAAGAGATAAAGAAATGGCATGGCCTCCAAAAGAGTCATTCAGTTTGTGTAATTTTCATTTGCTGCTTCTTTTCTTTTCTTTTTTTGTAAGGGGTGGGGGTGATCAAGAGTCAAAATGAGATCTTTGTAACTGTATTGGTACTGATTTAGTTTTAACATGGTGTGCTGTCTTGCACAACTGTTACAGAATTTTGTGCAGATTGAGTTGAGATACTGAAAGTATTTGGAAAATGCATAAAGCGTTATGAAAAATTAAAATTTCCAAGTGACATTTGAACGAAATGTACATTGATATTTGCCTTATCAGATGCCAGTTCCATCCAAATTTTGGAAACCCAAAATGCAAATCCGAAATGCTTGTCTGCAGATTGTAATTTCTTGATCTGTGGAGGATTCCTGCCAAAAGACATTCAAAACCGATGGAAAATTTACTTTTGTCTGGTGTTCTCTCAGGGAAGCGTGGAAGGAAGTCTACCAAGCCCAAGAAGAAGACCAAGAAGCCGTCGTCGGGAGGCCCGGGGAGGAAGAAGAAGAAGGCGACCGCAGCCGGAGGGGACGCCTCGACGGTCAGCGAGGAGGACGAGCTGGACACGACGGCGGAAGACGGCACAGAGGGAGACACCACCGCCGAGAGCTTGGACACGAGTGTAGCAGAAGGAGTAAGGATCTACGTCAATCACTGCCTCTGATGGCATAATGACTGATAATAGGAGGAACAGTGAAAGTTTCATTCTTAACCCTAACTAGGCCGGGGGGGGGGGGGGGGGGGGGGGGCCTCTGAGGCCCCCCCTTGACGTTCCGTGCGATGTATCGCTAACGCGAAAAGCTATCGCCGCGACGTTTCACGACTTTTTTCTTTCAAGTCTCCCGCATCTTTTGACACCAAATTTGTGATGCCCGGGCGTGCGGTTCCAAAGTTGCACATAAATATGTACGTGCATGTCAGACCAAGAATTGCTCGAAAACGTGAATTCGTGTACAATTTCAACGCAAACTATGCCTACAGGCAAATTTCATAAAAGCATGATAATTTGGGGGTTTTATTGATTAAAATCAATTAATAATATATTTTCTTGTTTGGAACAATGTAGCGGACAAGTTTCAATGAAAACACAATGAAAAACATAAAGTCGAAAAACAAAGAAATACATAAGAAATAAAAAAAACCCCAATAAGATACATAAGAAATTTTTTTCTGATGGCACAATTTTTTTGTCTTATATTTGATCAGGACACTAAAAAGAATATTTACACAAAAAATGTGCCCATTTTGAGCTTTATTAAGTGATTTAAACCAAATTGTCTGATTTCATGCATCATTATGCATAAATTAGCATAGTTTAGCATAAATGATAATTTTTTTTTAATTTAACTTCGTGGCACTTTAGATTACATCATAAGCAATGTGTGTGCCAATTTTCGTCGCGACTGCGCAGTCGACGGCCGAGATCTGGGGGGGGGGGGGGGGGCCTGGGAGGCCCCCCCCGGCTCTATGATCTACCTAAATAGCCTGGCCTAGTTAGGTTAAAGGACATGTTCACCTTCTTGTACAATACAAGTGAATTGAGTGAATGCAGCAATATTAATAGAACACATTAGTGAAAGTTTGAGGAAAATCGGACAATCCGTTGAAAATTTATGAATTTTTGAAGTTTCTGCACAGTCACTGTTGGATGAGAAGACTACTACGGCTTGTGACGTCACATGTGTAGAACAGTATAATGAAAATATAACGAAAATTGGACATATTCTAACTTTTCTCGCATAATAAAAGAGCACTTGACTTCCCTTTTTCAGAAGGCAGAGAGAATGATATTACCCTTAACATTTGTCAGGGACAACTCAAGGAAATGTGCACTTTTTAAAAAAAAGATCAAATTTTGTAAAATTCTGTAGATATTTTCCTTATATCAGTCTACGCATGTGACATCATACACTGCACTGCAGTAGTCTTCTCATCCAGCAGTGGCCTTGCAGATGCTTTAAGAATTCATAACTTTTGAACAGATTGTCCGATTTTCCCCAATCTTTCACTGACGTTTTCTACTAAAATTGCTGCATTCACCCGATCTATATGTATGTGAAGGTGGACTTGTCCTTT
Organism: Diadema antillarum; assembly: GCF_040938485.1. Lineage (NCBI taxonomy): Eukaryota > Metazoa > Echinodermata > Echinoidea > Diadematoida > Diadematidae > Diadema > Diadema antillarum. The sequence goes on from NW_027270895.1 coordinate 903,275, forward strand.
AAAATATCTTATTATTCATTTTGGAGCAAGAAATAATATTCACTCCTGTTTATGCCAGCCATTTCTGAATTATCTTATCTAGGGAGAATGTTCATAGGGCTTTTGATTCTATATATATATATTTTTTTTTTTTTGGGGGGGGGGGGGAGGGGGTGAGGAGGATTTGAGGCTTTTTTTTCTTTGATCGAGGACTGTGGTAGGCTGGCTCTTGGAGTAAAAGGCTAACAGTTGGTTAGCAGGCTGTAAGTAGAAGCCAGTGTAAAGGTAGATATGTGATGTGTGCTTTGTGAATTAGACTCTCCTTACAAGTATTGGTATTGCGCACTGTAACAATAAATGTTTTCAAGAAAGGCATACATACCAGCTCGTCATATCCTACCAATGAGCTCTCAGCTAAAGCCATTTTAGGCAGCAGCAACAACAACAATATTATTTCACTTTGTGATCTCCACCTACTGTATGGCTTTGCAGACTCGGAAAGAATGACAAACACAGGTATCCTTGAAAGTGTAAATACAGCACATATACAATTGTAAATCTTCAACACTAATTTTTCATTCCGTACCCTTCAGGAGTCGCAACCAAAGAAGACCAAATCAAAATCCACTCCAAAGAAGAAGGAAAAATCAAAGAAGGACACACCCAAGGGCAAGACGAAGACCCCCAAGAAGAAGAAGATGTCCGTCAAGTCGCCCTCCAAACAGGCCAAATCCACCCCCGCCAAGGCCAAGAAGACACCACAGAAGAGAAAAGACGAGTCGAAGACGCCCCAGAAGAGAAAAGTGGATGAGATTGGTGAGTTGTCAAGATGTCTCAATTTTTCGTTTTGTCTTCAATTTCTCTTGTAGAAGTTAGTTTGCAAAGGATCTTCGGAAACCGCAGACGAAAGGGGTCTCCCATGAGATTGAATTGAAATATTTGTAACTTTATTCAGTGACAGTTGCTTTATCATTGACGGTTAACTTCTGAAGACTTCCAATTGAAGTGAGGTCTTAACCCTTCGTTTAGCTCACCAACTGCCAGTAACCACCAGTATGTATTTGTATTTGTGAAATGTTTGTTTTTTAAAATTTAGAATATTGTATGTGATGATTTTTTTTTTATAACAGTGCATATCATTCTTGTTTTGCCCTAATCTGCAATATGGTCTCCATAGATATTTCTAATCCGTGGATCCTAGCTGAAATTATTCGAACTAGTGTGACATTCTACTGCTGATTTCAGAAAGCAGATGTTGACATTGTTTGAAATGTATCTGGGCTGAAGGATGAATGCAGTTGTGTTAGAAGTATTGCATTCTCTCAGTGCACTGTTGCGTGTACAGTGTGTGAAAGATTGCTTTGAGTTTCAAATATTGGTTCTGTCCCACACATATGACCTGTGGGCCTGATGAACATAAAAGTTCTGTGCTAGTTAACATCTTTGGCATGTCAGGGGATAAAGTCCTTCAAGCTGTGAATCTGACGGTATAAAGTGTCGTTGATTTTTCTGTTTGTTTGTGTTCTGCAGATGATGGAGACAGTTCAGACGATGAGCCTCTGGTGAAGAAATCCAAGAGCCCCCCTACGGTGAGTATTGTGTGCTTGACAACTTCAGTCAAGTGTCAAGAGTCATCTTTTGTTGGAGGAAACTGTCAATATCTAAGACTTTGTGATGTTTTGAGATCATAGAATCAGGTGATGATCACATATTTGTCTCTTGTCTCATCTCATAAGAATCTGTGGGAATTAGCAAATACACTACAGATGAAAACTACATGAAACATTTTGCAGCTTGGTTGATTGTTGAGCAATCAACAAGATACTGACTGAATCTTTTCCCACTGGTTGACAAACAAGCTAACTAAAACAAACAGACCAAAACAGAGGAACATCTAAAAGAATAAATATAGCCAACTAGAAAATCCAGTCCGATGTTCTTCTTATTTTTGTTTATTTATTTATTTATTTATTTATTTATTTTATGTTACTTATTTTGTGTGTGTGTGTGTGTGTGTGTATGTGTGTGTGTGTAGATAGATCAATAAAGAGTGCAGAATAAAAACTGTCAGCAAACCAATACAAGATAAAGTCCAGACAATTGCATATAATTTTCAGCTTGGGACCGGACTGGAAGTAATGCTGTCTGAAGTCCTTTCAGTATGCACTGTTCCAATGCTCTTTTGACAAAATATCAAGAAATCAAAACAGATTTCATTTCCGACCGTGAATGCGGCAGCATCTTGCTCTGAATATCCGGTTGTTTCATTTGATTTGTAAAGGACAAAGAGTTGAGGGAAACGATCCAAAGCATCCTGGACGGAGCCAACCTGGAGGAGGTCACCATGAAGATGGTTTGCCGGAGGGTGTACGACTCCTATCCAGACTTCCCCCTGCAACACAAAAAGGACTTCATCAAATCAACTGTTAGAGAGGTACATTAGCTATTGAATACTTGGAATATAAAAATGACCCAAGTCCAAATTCAGCTATCGTCTTTGGAGACCCTTTACGAAGTCATACAAAGATTGATAATTAGTCAAATGAATGTTTTACATTTGAATTTGTATAAATAACATTTCACTAATTGAAAAAACTGAAGACATTAGGAAATTATTTCATGATTTCTAGTTTTTCTCAATTTTCTGTAATAGACTTGGGTAATTTTTGTATTCAGGTATTCTATTATATAGAACGGGAGGAGAAAATTCTGCATTCTCATTGGTCGAGAGCTGTGTGTTTGACTTTTACTGGCCGCGCACTTCCTCACTGATGATAGCCAGTTGTAAACTTGTTATCGTGCACTTGTAGCAAGAGTTTGTGCACTAAGTAAGCGTTCACACACTCAGTAAGAGACGCCTATTGGCTAGCTTACCATGCATCCAGTAAATTTACTGTACATCAAGTAATTACTGGATGCATGTTTTTCGTCTATGGGAAGCCAAAAGGAAACGCTTCCAATAGATTTGCCACCAAGATGCATGATTAAAATTTGAATCTCTTGTGTCCCCCCTTGAATAAACAGATGATGCACATGTCTTTTTGTGTGTCAGTAGGAACAGTGTGTATGTGGTATCAATGGAATTTAGTCCAAACCAAATCTGTAACAATTGTCTGTGGTAATGTAAACCTTACCCATTAGAGTGGTCATCATCTTTTAGGAGAGACTGTATTTTGATTGGCATTGTAAGAAGTACAAATTTCATGCTGTCTGTCTGCAATACATTTTATGCCTGAAGTATTAATTTACCCTGAGCATTGGCGATTGCAGTGTTCTGCTTGTACAAATAAATACACATGTCAGGCTGTGAATGTAAATTGGGTTCTTTTCTTTTTATTGACTTAGCCGATTATTCAACATATGTAGTTGATTTATGCGTAGTTGAATGTATCATTGACTCGTGCTTACGCTCTGCCTCGTGCTCCTCCTTTCCAGATCATTTCGTGATGACAGATCGGCGCCCTCACGCACTTCGCACCTGAACAGTCCCCCGGTGACTCTGCACTCTGTCCCTCAGATGGAACTGTGACAGTGAACTGTAACACTGGCGTGGAACAGTGGACAGGAAAACATAGCACCCCGGCACTGTTCACACTAATTGCTCTTCTCGGGAATGGATGCCTCGATTGTCTGCTTGATCGGGGAAATCATTTTTGTGCTCTCCCTTCCACTCCTCACTGTGGAACGTTTGTTCTCTGGAAGATCCCACCATGATTTTTTTTGCAGACTTTTGAAATTCCATGTGTTTAGATTATTTCTTTGCGTCCTATTTTATCAACTTCCACTCCTCGAAAACTTCTCTCGGTATTGTTGAATTTGACTCTCTGTCCCCCATCCTTACTCTGCTTGTCATTTTTTTGCTACGTATTGGACTGTGCCAATTCATGCCAAGAGCGAGATAATGTCTCGTTCCTCTCCTTTGGATGCTGTTTCACACATACAGCATCACCTTGGGCACTTGTCCTGCTGTTTCAACCTCAGTACAGATTCACCGACCGTGAACCGTGAATTACCGATGTGGGTTTAAATTCGTCTGTGTAATCTGTTTATACTTTTGATTCTGTCTTGTACGTTTTTTTAGGACACCCGATGGCACGATACAGGGGACAGTACCTCCGTTAATCTTTTGAGAGGACATACAAGAGTTGAATGGTGATCCATGTGATATTTAATCATATCTCCTCTATGATGTCCATTCTTTGTCAGCTGATTTGTGGTACCATCCCCCTCCCATGATGTTGTAAATATGAACAGAGAGTTGTAAAAATAAAACTTGACTGTCTAACACATGCAGGGATTACTGTATATGCCATGTATTTTTGCTAGGTTTTTATTCTCACAAATTTTGAGTGTCGGATGCTGCTCACGATTTAACAACATGCCAAATTACTGACTCTGATCTCGACGTGAATGCAACGTGCATGCGCACCTTTGTTTGTTCAATACTGTACTCAACGATCACAAATTTAACCACTCGCGAAATTGTTGGGTAAGTCACGATTCGCAAAATCGCTAAATATATGGTGTATACAGTATATGTTTCTAGAACTATTTGAGAGGAGGAGCAATGCGTGAAAAAAAAAAACCCAAACAAACACTAGAAGAGATATTTTTATTATGGTTGTCTTTCTCAATTGTCGTGCTTGTAACAGTCCTTCCGCCTCAAAGATTGCATATAAATATTGTAGAATAGACCAGTGTTGAGAGTTTCTTGTACAACATGATACTTCAAATATAACATATCTATTTGCCCTTGTGCCATCAACTACTCTGACATATTCATCAATTATTACGATGTTGGGTTGAAAAACACTGCCAAGTGACTTATATTGTGAAAGGAAATTGTTAGGACAGGACTGCTGATTCCCCACAGCCAGGGAGTGAAAACACACAACTAGTGGAGGGAAGGAAAGAGTTCAAGAAAGGACCTTGATCACTAGCATTGAAAAGGCCATTTAATGTGTGGAGTACATTAAATTCTAAATTCTTCCATGAGTCTTTCATTTTCCTATCAAGTTCAGATGCTCAGAAGGTAACTGGAATAGGGTAGTGTGGAGCCAAGCTATATTCAGCTCGAGCATGTTGCAAATTCGCCCAACATGGCGCTCAAAAAGAAAGTCCCATCCCACTTGGCAATCAGCCTCTACCCAGTTTCATAGTACTTTGGGAGTTTCATGGGATATCAATTAATAGTCTTTAAAACTATTCCCCCCCCCCCCCCCATTATGGAACAGATTGGAATCCAAAGAAAATTTGCAGAGTATTTTCAGTTTTGTCCCCTGGGTGGATGGTCAATGCTGAATACTCTGACCCGACATGTAACATGCCTGCCTTTCTTGGGTAACCCGATCTCTTCATTTGAAAACCCAACGCCACTGTAAGGACGTCACTGTAAGGACTGATAAGAAGAGAGATACTTCCTGGGATGCAAGTTTAAAATCTTTACGCAATACCCATCCTCATATTAGCAACTCCCAGCAATGTCTGCACTGCGATCACCCTCTATCCAGTAAGGAAAATCTGGGGATCACGGTTGGCCTGTATGGTTATCGTGACAGGGAGACTGTTACCGGATATCTGGACCAAGAGTTCACCCGAGAATATTCTGTAAAACCAGAAATTTTTTTGTGTGCATTTTAACTTTGTGACCTTGAGAGCCAAGATTCGTGAAATAAAAATGCACATGAAAATTCTTGTCTGCACTGTGTGCATTGAATGGCAGTGGAAATTTGCAAAAACTTCATGCCGCGAAAAAGGTTGTCGGCTCCAATTCGCAAAAAATTTCATGCTGGGAATATTTCTGGTTTTCCAGTAGTGAAAGTGATAATCATGTCCAGCAGATATAATCATCTTGTGTGGCACAGTGGGTGGTGAAGTCCTAAAGTGGGAAGGGTGTCGAGTACTGAAGTGTGATATCGTAGCCATTCGTTGCCATGGAAACTGGTTCTAAAACAACCTCACATAGCCCGAATATAGATCTGTGACAACATCGGTTGCTAAGCCAGTTCCAACCCACTGTCCGAAGCCGTGTGTAAGGGTATTTCGTGTGGAGCCAGCACTAAGCTGTATCAAAAGACTGTGATATCATCACTTTGGTACTCTGTTGATAGAACGCCCAAAAGCTGAGAATGACTGTACTGGTGTGATGAATGAAATGTACGTGAGTAAATGATTCCTAATTCCTGTATATAGCGTTAAAAAAAAAAATGTATGTATGTATGTATTGTGTGTGTAAGATTTTAGTAACTTGTAGTGCTGGTTTTTCAAAGTTGCGGTGCCAAGTGAGAGAAGTCAGGCAATTTATCTTCTGAAAGAGGAACAGTGTATATATGTTGCTACCACTAGTGTCTTGGAAATTTGCCACAGTTGCAGCAAACATGGAAACACTTGTAAGACTCTTGATAAAAAATACTTTGTTTTACCTTTTTTATGTGATATTTCAGTTGGATCGGAGCACACAGAACTAGGACAGTATACGATTTGGGCTCAATTGGCACTTTTTTGATAACACATGTAAAATGAGGTCTTCAGCATTTGAAAATGCAAAAATGCAAAAGAAAATGCAAAGGAACAAAAAATGTTCGAGACATTCTGATGTGATTGTCGTGGGCATTTTGACTTTTTCTACCACTTTTTTTTGTTGTTGTTTGTTTTGCCAGAAATATTGCAACCATCTTGCAATGCAAAGTTCCATACAGCCCCATTGACTTGGATTATTTGATAGCAGGCATGTAGTCTACATGTAATTGAATGTTGGAATGTAAAAACTTCACATCCAACTTACTATAACATCCATGATATGCTCAGGAATATGAAATTCTCTCATCGATAACCCTCTTCTTTTTTTTCCCCCACTTTTTCTCTCTCCAAATTGCTCTTTGGTTGCAGATTGTCCAGCTGCAGAGATTTCTATCTCGCACACACTGTCTTCTGAAAATTGCACCAGACTCGCGAGAGTCAAAACTTAGTAATTCATGATAACCTTCTCTGCAAAAACTGGAAGTTTTGAAAGTTGAAAGGCTCTTTTCTTTGGTTGTTTCTGCTTTGAGATAACTGTGTATATAGGAAGGGCAGGTATGGCAGGTAGCAGATATGGAGGCATGCTAATTCACTGAATAAATGTGCCTTCATCTCGGTCCTAAAGCTAAAACATTGTTCTCTAAAGGGTTGGAGAATCTGTCTTGCATCATTTCATATTTGCTTGCAATATATCGAAAGGGTCCACCAAGAAACTTACCTGGCTGATGCAATTTGCCAAGAGGATGAGTTGTTGTGGAGTATTTTGAGATCACAAGTGTAGAATGATTTCGATCGTAGTACACGACTTTTATTCCAGAATAGCTCTCCCTGCTCAATGTTGTGGGACTGTAGAACATCACATGACGATCGATCAAGCCTTTGCAATGGTATTTTCCAACAAGCTACATGCGATTTACTCTAGCCCTGAAGATTGCTGTGGCTCGATTTGTTATCGACAGTCGATTATGAAAAAATTACGTCGCAACCACTATTGGGCAAATTCTGGGATTGTGGACATCTGGTGAACCTTTTTGGTTAATATCTCGCATTTTCATCATTACACAACTGAAATCTTGTTATTACAGCTTTTTTTCACACATTTCTTATGCATATGTGTACATTTTGGAACGAAAATCGACAGTTCGGCAGGCATATGAGAATTAGGATATATGTTTGGCTTTAACACTTGGCTGTACTCATGGGAGCTGATTGCAAACTGCCTCACACCTTTGGAATGGGGAGCAAAAAAAAAAAGATTTGATGTAGAAGGCTGAGTGGAGTATACCAGTGAGCACTAGTGTACCATGCGGTTTCAAGTCTGTAGTAACACAGATGCTGTGAAGAACTTGATATGAAGAGATTTGATGTAAGGATCTGAAGTCAACAAACTGTCATGATAACACAGACATAATAAAGAGTAATCAGGATGATGTAGTTTCTCTCCACCCCCCCCCCCCCAAAAGTTTGTGACTTTGTTATCCTTTAAACTTTTAAAGAAACGAAATGATTTTTGTAGTCCCAAGGAGCTTGTTGTAAGTGTGAGTCTGTTGTATAACTAACTCTTTTTTTTTTTGGTTCTAATGAAACAAATTCCTGTTTCCTTTTGTTATTTTGTTTTTTGTTCTTTTATTGTGCTAAAAGCCTCTGAAGAAACAATATGACAAAATGGCAAAAATAAGTGTATTTCAGTCCCATGGGTCTCTTTATACTGTACCAAGATTTTTATCGTAACTGTAGTGTTTTCTTCATGTTATCCTATTGCTCTGGATGACCCATCTGTTATTCAGTATTCCTGTATGTTGCAGTGTGGGTTTGGCATTACAATGTACTTACATGTCATGACGTTGCATTTTCTTTTGTTTTTTGTTTCTTGTTTTGCCACCTGCTGTGCCTGGGTGCCTGATAGTGCCACATTGCCCTACCTGTTACTGAGCAACTGCAGCGTGACGTGTAAATTTTCTCTCTGCAGTTAGCTTTCGCGAGCAGTTTACCTTGCACACGCATCTGACACAGAGGACCAGTGTGCCCTCAGACGCAGTCCTGGGTCTTCTATGCATAAAAGCAAGGCACATACCGATACATACTGCAAGCATACTCCTATGCCGATCCGTCTATTGCACCGCCATTTGGTGTAGTGTATTTAGCATCTAGCTCTTTCAGAAGCATTTTTTCTCCCCCACCCCTCCCCCCAAGAGTTTGCTGTGCAACTGTAACAGTTTTGCCAGAAATTGTGCAAATACCAATGTTGCTGCTGCAAAAACATATGCTGCATTGCAGTGTGAGTAGAAGTGTATACCTGGTAGTGTATAAGATTGAAGAATGAAAGGTTAAAGAATTAATGTAACAACACATAGCCCATAAAGTTGGTGTGACATAGTACTAGTGTAGAATGGTTGTTTTGTTTGTCAGAAATAATACAGAGATGGAAATCTTCTGCTCATTTTTGGGTACCCATGGATCTACTCAAGCAACTTGAATAAAATGAACAGGAATACATGGTCTGGTTTGATTAAGCTTTTGCTCCATGCGGGAGCAAACCTAACCTCTTCCCCCCTCCCCCCCCCAAAAAAAAAAGAAAAGAAAAGAAAAAAGAATCAGAAATAAAAGGACGAAAATGGACAAAAGAAAACGTATTGCAGCAAGCCTGATGCATTGTAACATCTGCAATGAAAGTACACTAATTGTATGTATATACCCTCTGATTTTGCTGTCAATTCAGTGAAAGAATCATTTCAAAAATATTCTGAGAAAGATCTGAGGACTCGTGCCAACCATGTGATCTCACTGGCACTCAAGGGTTGTGTTCTGTGGTGTAGACATTCATTGTACAGATGTATTACAGTATCTTTCATTATCTCTCATTGACGACAAGTGAATATGTATTTGTTTCTATCTGTGACAATGCAAACTGCAACATACATAATGTATGAGACAAAGTTACCATAATCATATCATTTGGAGCTAAAGTGTGTTTTGTGTTCTCGTATATATGTGCTAATCTGCCTCTGTGGTTTCATGAAATACATGTATACTTCAATGCACGGATACACTTGAAATGAATGTATATTTTGAGAAAGTGTATTTCTGAGAATGTTTCTCTGTCACCGCACTCGCGTGGTAAACTTGCATGTAATGTTTCCTACCGTGCCTCTGCTACCCGTTTGAGATATTTGCCAAGTCAGATCTGAGAAGAAAGCATGGGGAGCTTTGCTGAGCCTCCCTGATTAACTAGAGGACTGTTATCAACACACCCAATGCTGATATCATACAGATTACTTCATAAAGGCTTGTCTTGCTTTTTTTTTTCTCTCTAGATGTAAAGATATACGGCAAAATGGTAGTGCTTTTAGACAGGCCTGCTTTCAGATGCTGCTACCATGTAGGCATTTCTGCTTAAAAAAAAAAAATCAAGTCTTCACAATCTAGTAAGTCGAAGATTTAGTTTGTTGGTGAAGCTAGGGTTCCTTATTAAAAAGCCCTCCAATGCAGGGGTGTTTTGGGGCACCCCACACCTTAGAACCTACACCATTAGTCCCCAGGTGGGCCCCTAGGGCCACACCTACGATATGCCCCATTTTCGATTCCAAGAAATGTCCCTTTCTGCTAGCTCATTTTTTTTTGCCTGGCTGTTGGCAGGTGCGTCAAAAAGAAAAAAAAAAACAGAAAAAAAAGGCTCTGCAATTGAATTCTGTAGCAACTGCAGGTAGTGGTTGTGTGGATTGTTCAGCACCAGATGTATGCCTTATATCCATTGTTTTCCACAATGCGATACATTTGTGTAGTAAATGTGTTGAGTCATTTCACATTTGTTTGTTTTTTAATGGATGTGTGATGTCCACAGTCTATCACACACTGTTCAGCTTGTGTGAAGAGGCCTGATGAATATTAATTCTCAGGCAGTCACCACCTCAAAATGCTACCGACATCACATACCATTATGTTGTCTATCATAGTAACTGATTTTAAACAGTTCTGCAACGCCGAGTGCCATTTTCAGTGACCTCTAGCTCATAGTCCTACACATTGTACTTCATGTCACTCTGCTGTATACACAAAACATTTGCTCTTGCAACATTTCAGCTATTATAGCGGCTATTTTCATTTTTAATAATTTTCATTTTGTGAAGATAATATAGAGACTCCAAGATTGATGAGGGAATATCGGCACGTTGCGCAAGATGTCAGAGAAATACTGGGACGTCTTTTTAATTGAAGGTTTGTGTGATGCTGATAATAATGAATGTGAAGTTTTAGTCCTCTTTGTACATTACCTTTTTTTAATAAAATAAATTGAAACAAGTATGGCAGTAAATGTGTACTCTTTGTCTTTTTGTATGTGTTGGGTTTTTTTTTTTCTTGATTTTCCCATAGGTGTAACAGAGACCGAGTCATGACAGAATATCTTGTAATATTTTGAGGGTCATTTTTTTTCCTTGAAGCTGTGATTTGTTTGAGATGGTTATTCATTGCCGCATATGACAAGGTAAATTTTTCCCTCTGAAAAGGTTTTTTTTGGGGGGTGTTTTTTGTGTACTTAATATATTACAATAGCTACTAGCTCTCTAAGGAAACTACACTGCTTACCGCAAAGTTATCTAATGTTGTTTAGTCTTGTGCAACCTTTACACCGTCTACTTGGCATATGAGCAATGGTCTCTCGGCAAATGGGGAAGTAAAATCAGATATACAGAAATATGTGCACACATTGGGGCAAAGAGCACTCAACACACAAACAAAGGCAACTTACAGTATGTCCCCAAAAATTACCGTCAGATTTCCGCATTGATAACTTTCAATATGATTAAAATGTCTGAATGCTATTTCAGGGTCTAAAAATATAACATCTTGCCTATACATGTACATGCATTTGGCAGAAAACCCCATTCAATTTGGTTAAGCAGTCACAAAGAAATGTGGATCGTTGTATAGCATGACATGGGTCCGTTTCTTCCAAGTTTAGCAGTAGGATGCTCTTGGAACAGCATATCAATGTGTGAACTTAATGGACACAACTTGGTATTCCTGACATGCTCTTCAAAGATCCTCATTTCTATTTGACCACTGAAGCAAATCGGATGGGATTTTCTGCAAGATGTGGGTAATAAGTTATGGTTTCATACCCTGAAATTGTATTTGAATTCAGTATTTATACGGCTATCGTTGCGGAGGGTCTCACTGTAATTTTCGTTTTATATATTTCTTTATTATCATTTTGGTTTTGTTTTTGTTTTTGTTTTATTTTTGTTTTTGTTTTTGTTTGTTTGTTTGTTTGTTTGTTTGTTTTTTTTTTTGGGGGGGGAGGGGACATACCGTAAAATTTTAGTGTATGACTTTGGCACTACAAATCTAGCTACAGGGAAATCGTGTTTAACTAGCTTGCTTATGAGGTAGGCCGAGTTTTGCAGTACTGATTTCTGTTACATTCTATGGGTATTTAGCTGGTCTCTTTCTCAGTACAGTGAAAACTCAATATACAGATCCCAATGAATCTATTCCCTTTGTTTTGTATTGGTTATCGACTACTGTTATAATAAAATACATGTATCTGACATAAAGAACAAATTGTCTTGGTCCCAAGGATCTTGTTATACCAAGTTTCCACTGTAGATCTACAAGGTATTCGTTATGAGGAGGTGAAATTGATGACCTTGCCATACAGTATTTCCCCAAAAAAATTACAATCAGATTTTCGCATTGATAACACCCAATATGATTTAACCGTCTAAAAGCTACTTCAGGATCTCAAAATATAACATCTTAGCTCTATTTTGCAGAAAACCCCATTCAATTTGGTTAAGCAGTCACAGAGAAATGTGGATTGTTGTAAAGCATGTCACAAGTCTGATTCTTCCAAGTTTAGCTCTTGGATGCTCTTGGAACTGCATATTAGTGTGTGAACACAATAGACAGAACTTGAGGGAAGAGATTCCTGACATGCTCTGCAAAATCCCTCGTTTCTCTTCGAGCACTGAAGCAAATCGAATGGGGTTTTCTGTAAGATGTGGGAAATGAGTTATAGTTTCATACCCTGAAATTGTATTTGGATTGATTCACTATTTTTAAAGTTATCCTTGCGGAAGGTACCGTTGTAATTTTTTTTTTTTTTTTTTGACATATGGTATAAGGGTAACCCAGTATCTCGGTTGCAATGGACAAATAATAATAGTACAAAAAATGAACAGATAAAATGCAAAAACAAAAAACAACAAAAAAACCAAAACCCAACAAACAAACAAAAATTTACACACTCCTTAAAAAATGGCATCAAGACACACATTATCACATTGAATCATTTCACATCAGCCAGTGACAAGCCAAGTTGCCCTCATTTTTTTTTCTGATTCCATCACGCATACATTATGCAAATCTCCCAAAGATCACTTTGCTCTGCCTCCCGCCCTCAAGTGCATGAACCGAGGCCTCACACCTTGTTGCGTAAGAAGGATGCAATCAAACATAAGTCAGAAAATCAACCGTAAATCAGGCATCAGCCAATCAGATTTGAGTATGCAGAGGCTTGCATTTGATTTTCCGACTTATGTTTGATCTCAACATTTTTATCAACACAGCCGAGCATACGCAATGTGTTTGGCACACCTGGTATCTCTGCAAATTAGGACCAGCAAGATAACTTTTCAAGTTGAATTTGTGATTTGAGAAACAGAGCAACTGAATTTAAAATAGGTAGTGTCCCTATTTGAGAGAAAAGCTGGCAGTTTCCCACATTGCTGATGATGAAAATCGCATTGTGTTATGTAAGGTAATACAGTCAACCTTGCCTAAGTCGAATCTACGTGGACTGAAGAAATAGTTTTAACTTAGAGAAAATTCAACTTATGGGGGATTACAATCCACACAATAATGAAAATAAAGAGAAGAGGACTTGAAAAGACCTTCAACTTAGGCGATTATTCGACTTATGCTAGGTTGACTTAAGCAAGGTTGACTGTATTTCATCTTTATTTTTTTAGTGTTCTGAATTATGTGCATCAGTCGACTCCTGGGCATATCTATTAACATGGTGCAAAACACAACGTGCTGTAAAAGTGAAAATTGGCGCACAAGTAATTGTTTGTGCTCAGTCGGGTGAGATGAATTTAGCGTGTTTTTAATTATGCAGAATCAAAACGTAAAATAGTGTTACACACAAAAAGCAAAAATATTTGTGTGCTTTTAGTTCCGCGCTGGTTTGTCTTGCGCAAAATGCATAAAAATTTCTACACCACGAAAATTTTTGACTTTTACAGCTCTCTTCATCTTCTCAATCACACATACATCAGTGTACACCTTTGTAATCAAAACAACTTGAGAGTCAACTGTATTACTTTTTTTTGGTAGGCAGATTTCCAGCCTGCTTTATTACACATGTCGTGGTCGTGCCATTTTTCTGTACACTACACTCTCCCCCCTCCTCACAGACTGTACTCTGGGAACTCGAATGCCACTTCTTTGCCAGTCAGCTTCTTGTAGACAGCAGCAAATGTTTCCGTCTGAACAGACATAAAGGCAACAAAAAGACAACAAATTAACATAAGTGAAATTACAAAAGATATATAAGACTGAAAAAAAGTCAATCTCAACAGAAAACTTTAAGGGATCGCATAGTTTTGGTTGAGATAATGATTCAGGTTTTTACTTTTTGTGAGATAATGATTCAGGTTTTTACTTTTTGTGAGATAATCACAAACCATTCTTACAAAAAATTAAAGAGCATGCAATTCTAAGAGGGATTAAAAGTTTATTTCATGAAAATTGGTTTTGAAATAGCGGAGATAAAAAAACAACAAAGTAATCCTAATAAAAGGTATGATCCACCTTTTATTAGAACCACTTTTCAGCCATTTCAAAACCGATTTTCATTAGATAAGCTTGTAATTCCTCTTTGAATTGTATGCTCTTTTAAATTTCACATAAGTGGTTTCTAATTAACCTGCAAAAAGTTAAAACCTGAATCCTAATCTCAATAAACACTCCCATCTCCAATAAACATACCATCCCTTTGAGAAATACTCACTTGTGATTCATTAGGCACTTTGAGATTGGATTACGATGGAGGTCATAAGATCTGTTTGATAAAAGTATGTTATTAACATCCAAGCAAAAGAACAATTGGTCTAATATCTCATGAAATCATAGGACTAATAATCATGCCCCACAAATAAGTGGAAAAAACATAGTCCTAAAAAAAAAGGAATTGTCTTGGAAAATGTGCCTTTGAAGGATTTTGAGAAAATCTATCCATACCTAAATGAAAACTGAAATGAATGACATTTCATGTCTACAGAAAATGAGGTGTACTGTACTAAAGTCTCATTGACCCATATCCGCCGATCTACGGGATACCATAGTTTGCGCAAACGCTGCGAAAGCCGATCTACGGGATAATCTGTAGCAGAAATGGCTTGGACGATGATGTCATCTACATAGTTTATTATTGTCTGTGAACTCTGACGTGATATCCCCCAGTCCTTTGCATCACTTCCTGTTACTGATATTTTAATTTGGATAATTTGTATTTGCTTTGGAGGTTTACAGCAGGCTGCTGACGGAATAGGTCTATATCTATGTGAGATCGTACACTACTGTACGTGTACGCAGGGGCTCGACACTAACGGTGGCCCGGGGCCACCAAAAACGCACATCAGGCCACCAAAAAATGTCGGATGTTTGCCTTTAGTTTAGACATGGGTACCTCTATCACTTTAGAAATACTTAATATTTATTTTCTATGTTTAGTAGGACCGATTTATTTTTCCTATATTTTTCTTAGTTTCAGGCCACCAAAAAATAAAGATCAATGATTTTGCTGGCCCGATCGGGCCATCAAAAATAAAAGTTAGTGTGGAGCCCTGGTGTACGTATTGGACTACTTTACTGTAGTCCCATCCATAGCGTCTATGAGTTTATAGACCAGACTAGTCTGCAGAGCGCAGATCTTTTGAGTTATTATTCAATATTTCTTCATATTTGTAAGCATTATACCCCAAGTTATATACCATTGGAAAGCTTACATTATGAAGATTTCAAAATTGATAGTTTTTTTTTTTGTATAAAGGCTAGGAATATTTTTCAACAGTGGTTTCTTTTGAATAAAAGATGTGCTTATTCATTATATGTAAATCATACGAAAATACTAAAATCATATGACGTCACATAATTCATGACATGATGCTGATTTACATACTATATGAAAGGCCATAACTTTCTCTTTCAATTAATATATAGATTTCCATAGTTTTCTTTTCATAAGTGTCAGTGACATCAACTTGAATTTGAGACGGCACAGTTTAGTGAACGTACATGAAATAGCCTTCGGCAGCAACAGTCTTTAGATTGCATTTACATGACCGGCAGATATAAGTTAAAAAACTGAGTAGAGGTGTGGTGCTCTGGGTTTTCTCACCATAACAAAACATGAGAAAACATGCAAAGACAAAGAAAAGGAAAACAAATAAGAGAAAGAAAACACATAACAACCAACAATGCAAAACACACTGACACTCTCTATCCGAGCATGCTAGAATAGTCTAGGCTTTCCAGACCCACCTTGTGCTCGATCTGTGTCTTCTGGCTGACGTCCAGGTGCACCTTGATGTTCCTGCTGCCATCCAGCTTGACGTGGATGCGCTTGCCGACGATCTCGGATGGGAAGACCAGGTCTTCCAGGATGTTGTCGTGGACCATGGTCAGGGTCCTGCTCCTGGGCCTCTTCTGCTTGCTCTTGTTGCGGGACTTCCTGGTCGGCTTGGGGAGGATTCTCCTCTGTGGGGGGTGTGTCCAAAGATTTCAAACAAGTTGACAAAAGTTTTCAAACAGTTCATATTAACAATCAAATGAGTGATCAAACAACATCGGCATTGATCGTGTGCAAAAAAAAAAAAATTATAATAATAATTTTCTGCTATAAAAGTGTGCAACAAAATTGTCTGCCACGCTAAATAATTTTGAAACAATGATCAGTCAGATATATCAGGATTTTAGACTAAAGCACAACTGCATTTGAATAAGAATGGGGGAATTTCAAAATTTTGCGTACAAACTATAAAGCAATTCATGAAGCAATGGAATCAACTCATCTTTTGCACATTCATATTGACTATAGAAGAACTGTCTTGTAAAAAATTAGCAAAACTTGAAACATTCATAAATTGCCCTCCCTGATTTTAATCCAATTTTGATCAAGTTTTCACACTTCTGCTTATCAAAGATTTCTCTTTCTTTTCAGACTAACTTTAAACTGGTCAAGTATTGTCCTTTAGTGGGATGACAGTGCTGTATCGCAGAGCAATGTTCTTCCAAATGTACTTGGCAGTCACTCGCTTACCTGGGATGTTGTTGTTTAAAATAGAATTGAAAGAAAATGAAAGAGAGAAAAAAATGGCTTACCTGAGCAATGAAGAGCACATGCTTGCCGCTGAACTTCTTCTCCAGCTCGCGTACTAGTCTGACCTGAATCTTCTGGAAGGCTTTCAGCTGGGGAACGGGAACGAGCACGATGACGGCTTTCCTGCTTGCACCTACGTCGAGCTCCTACGGATTGATTGGAAAATGTACCAATGTCAGATTCATTGTAAAAATATTACAGTTCCAGGGTATGGTCACCATACAATAATCGCCGAAGTGTGCATAATACCAGTTTCCTCCCGCAATTAAATACCCATGGGTTATATCAGCATGTTCTTGCATCATCAGAACACCTGTACAAACTGAAACACTTTTTCAAGCTTTTCAATCTTCAATCTCAACTTTTGGGCAAGTTCAGCTTTTTTACTTTCACATGCAGCAGGCATTCCTATCATCAGTTTTCTTTTCTGTAGTTTTGTTGTTCCTGGCTACTGTAAAATGCACGCAAAAGTTCTTACTTACACAATATGCATTGGACGCCAGTGGCAATTCCCGAAAATTTCATGCCGCGAGAAAGGTCGTCGGCTCCAATTCGCGAAATTTTCATGCTGCGAATATATCATGTTTTACAGTATTCATTCTTTCCAGATTGGGTGTTCAAGAGTTTCCCTCATGAAACTGAAATGCCTGTTTCTACTGCCTCCACTGGTCAATCTAAACACGTCTTGGCAGCATTTCATGAAACTTGTTAGTCACTGACAACTGTTTAAAGCTACAGAATTCCCTGCAGCTTATTGGCAGAGAGAAAATTTGCCACTGAAAATCACTGATAAAACACTTGATGAAATGCCCCCAGGGCCCGGTTTTATAAAGCTGTTTGTAAAGTTATGCACGACCTTACGAACGACTTGAATATGGCAAGCCAAGTGGGTTTCCTAATCATTGTTAATTTCCATATCTGAAGTGGAAATTTGCTCCTGATAATGACTATTCTTACATGTCAACATTCATTTTTAGTTGAAAGTGTATTTTTGCCCCAATGCACCTGGTACATGAAATGCAATGTATTGACATGCAGTTGAACTTTTTTAAAACATAAGGAAAAAAAAAAGGGCACACATATTGGCACTTCATATTCCTGTTGTTTGTAAAGTCATGCCTAACCTTACGAACAGCTTTATGAAACAGGGCCCTGCAGGAGTAACATTTACTGACCTTGGCTCCTGTGATGAAGAGCTCCCTCAGTTGACCCTTGAGTTCCGAGTTGGATTCCAGCTCAATCAGAGCCTTGGGTGAGAGAGAAATAAGCGAAATAACAAACTCAAAATATAAGTCAAGAACTTACGTATATTGGATCTCCAATATGGTCTACATATTATTTCTTGCTCATTTACATATACTTATAAATTCATAAGTGTATTGCAAGAGTTCTACTACAGTAAACAAAGGAAACAGTGTCTATGAATGGACTGTCAGAATACATTCCTATCATAACTTGGGCTCTACTAAAAGCCACTGTAGAAAATTGCAGTTACAGTGTAATTGCTAAGCTTGAATAAAAAAATCAACATGACTGACAAGAAGTAAAGAACGTTAGGGATGTCTCTAAACAAAAAATCTTGGGGTTGCTCGCTGTCTGCATATGACATAGCTGTAGTGTGTACAAGAATACAAAGGTATTTGATTGCATGTTACACATTGCACATGAATAGACACTACAGAGTACTAGATGCCCTACTGTTTACATGCTACTGTTACTAGATAACCCAACTTTCAGTTGAGTATACAATGTAGATCATAGATGTACAAGCAGCATCAGAATTCAGATACCCACCTGTGAGACGGACAGTTCAAAGTTGTCAGGGGTTTCCCCCTGGGGCTTGATCACCTTTGCACTGGCACTGAACACCGCCATCTTGACCTCTGTGCGGGGGGGGGGATTAGATAAATTATCTAATTTATACAGTAATGCAAGAGGACAGAAACATACACACATACATTGGGATAGCAGCATAAATATATTAGAAGTTAGGAAAAAAATTTAACTGGTGCCAATTTCTTACTTTTTGTTGTCAGAATAATGATGTACACATACAGATAAGCTGAAGTTTGTTCTTTAGATAACATTGGTTAGGCATTTGAAATTGATTGCAGTGACAGTGTGAACCATCAACAATTTTCAAAATTCATTCACTGTCAGTCATGTAAATAATCATATGATAATAATACTTGTCATCTCTGCACTGTCTGGCTGCAAGTGCAAGCATGCAATAATACAGGGCAATATAATGACTCGCTAAACCAAGGAGGTTGAAGAGATGGAGTAACAACAGAGTTATTCCCTTTGATCCCATGTTCGAAGCCGCCGCTCAAAAATATTTGAAGCATGTGCCAAACAGGATCTGCCCCGCAGATACGAAGACAATTGACTTGTGTCTCATTGCATAATCACCAGCCACTTTCAAAGGAAGATATGTCTTTGTGATGGTAATTACTTTCGCTATCCCTTCTTTAATATAAAAGGTACACAGTGTAGGTGGTACATTTACTACAGACACAAGGATGCGCGAATAGAAATTGAGCAAAAAATGCTGAAATGAAGATGACAATTACTCGACTGGGCATACCCGGGCACTAATCTGATATATCTATCAATAAAGAATTATACTTGAAGATTATTCCATATTATGCACTTGTCAATGTAATGACTCACCCCACTACCCCCGGACATGGGTGCGTCATTTCCTCGTTTGGTCCGTCAAATTTGTGACCCAGGTGTTCGTCATTTTACCAGCTTTGTCCGTCAAATTTTTGACCGAGGGGTGCGTCAAAATCCCATCATTGTCGGTCAAATTTTTGACTGAGGGGTGCGTCATGTTACGTCACTTGGCTATGGAAAATAACACGCATTATTTTAAACCGAGGGGTGCGTCCTGGTACGTCACTTGGCTATGGAAAACTGCACGCATTTTTGCACGCTACCAGTACAGGATACACGTACCGCGAGTGAAATTACAGCGAGCGGTGTCCCGCGGCAAGTGAAAATCAAATTCGGAAAGTGTTTTGGAATAAGAGGGAAAAATGCTTGCCAGAATCTGGCAAGCACATAATTTAAAAGCCACCCTTTCTCCTTACATTTTCCCTCCAACAAACCCATGAAATCTGTGGTGACAAAGGCGAATTCTTGACAGTAAAAGAAGCGGCAGCAGAAGAAACTGCCTGCAGCATGCCATTTTCTGCTCGCGGGATAGCCCGACCAGACGCGCGACGCTGTTAGCTGTGCGAATCTCTACGTACAGCCACTAGGCTGTATGTAGTTACTCGCGGGAATGCCGTGGCGTGGTGTGTACCTGCGCTGCAGCAGTATGCATCCACCGCACTCACTAGCAATGGCCGCGCACACACAGCGCATCTGCACACATGTGATTGTCATGTATGGATTGCATGCACAGAATACATACTACTGTACGGAATATCGTAGCAGCAGCGTGATGTACGGTGAATGGCGGCACGGTGCTTACAGGGCCATGGTAAGGGAAACTTGCCGAAACTTTTACAAATTATGTTTACGAACCAAAAGAAAATGAAATTGCGTGAATAAAACGTATGCAAAAATCGTTTCAGTATTTACGGGGGTGCGTCAAATGTACCGGGGATGTCCGTCAAAAAAGTGACCGAGGTGTGCGTCACTTTCAACGTGTTGTCCGTCAAAAAAGTGACTGTGGTGTTCGTCACTTGCAGCGTTTTGTCCGTCAAAAAAGTGACTGTGGTGTCCGTCAAAAACCCCGTGTGGTCAGTCAAAAAATGACCATGACGCACCCATGTCCGGGGGTAGTGGGGTGCGTCATTACATTGACAAGTGCATTAGTTTCATTTGTGGAAATTAAGCGGAAAAGTGATATTACTGATAAAGCCAGCTTTCCAGGATGGTAGGCCCTACAGTTTTAAACATTTTCACATAATACAGTTCTGATTTACACTTTTGCGCAAATTTCTGAACGGAATTGACTTTTGTTTCACATGGTTCATAGATTAAGTGAAATTTCATTTCATTTAATAGATAAATAAGCAAAATAGGCAAAATCGTGAAATAGGCCCCACCGCAGTGCGCGTGCACCCATGCATTAGCAAGCAAGGGTAGGGTTAGGGTTTTATGGTTAAATTGGCCGTTAAATTAGTCGAGGGACATTAGGGAGTCCTTCCGAGAATAAAAAGTTGATGACCAAAGCAAAAAACGGGAGAAAGGGAGGACGAAAGATGCTATGCTGTGGAAATCGGCCCACTGCTGTATCAATCTCGCGTAAACGCCGTTTGGTGGGGCCGCATTCACGAGTATTACTATTATACTGTGGAAGGAAGCCCCACCGCCGTGCTTACCTACCGATGAACGCCACACGTGCACGGTGGGGCTGAATTCACAAGTATAATGCACTTGTCAATGTAATGACGCACCCCACTACCCCCGGACATGGGTGCGTCATGGTCATTTTTTGACTGACCACACGGGGTTTTTGACGGACACCACAGTCACTTTTTTGACGGACATAACGCTGCAAGTGACGAACACCACAGTCACTTTTTTGACGGACAACACGTTGAAAGTGACGCACACCTCGGTCACTTTTGTGACGGACATCCTCGGTACATGTGACGCACCCCCGTAAATACTGAAACGATTTTTGCATACGTTTTATTCAAGCAATTTCATTTTCTTTTGGTTCGTACACATAATTTGTAAAAGTTTCGGCAAGTTTCCCTTACCATGTAAGCACCGTATTGTCATTCACCGTACATCACGCTGCTGCTACGATAATAGTATTCTGTATAGTAGTATGTATTCTGTGCATGCAATCCATACATGACAATCACATGTGTGCAGAATTTGCGCTGTGTGTGCGCGGCCATTGCTAGTGCGGTGGATGCATACTGCTGCAGCGCAGGTAGGTACACACCACGACACGGCATTCATATTCCCGCTCGAGTACTGCGTAACTACAGCCTACTAGTCGCTGTACGTAGAGATTCGCACATCTAACGTCGCGCGCGCGTCTGGCCAGCTGGTCGGGCTATCCCGCGAGCAGAAAATGGCATGCAGCAGGCAGTTCTTCTGCTGCCGTTTCGACAGGAAAGATTGAACTAAGTTGTTACATCGCTGAACAGTCCCTGGTTTGAGATTGAGTATGCATGATTTCATGGGTTTGTTGGAGGGAAAATGTAAGGAGAAAGGGTGGCTTTTAAATTCTTTGCTTGCCAGATTCTGGCAAGCATTTTTCCCTCTTATTCCAAAACGCTTCCCGACTTTGATTTTCACTTGCCGCGGGAAAGCGCTCACTGTAATTTCACTCGCGGTACGTGTATCCGGGATGCGGGGACCGGTAGCGTGCAAAAATGCGTGCAGTTTTCCACAGCCAAGTAACGTACCATGACGCACCCCTCGGTTCAAAATAATGCGTGTTATTTTCCATAGCCAAGTGACGTACCATGATGCACCCCTCGGTCAAAATTTTGACCGACAATGATGGGATTTTGACGCACCCCTCGGTCAAAAATTTGACGGACAAAGCTGGTAAAATGACGAACACCTGGGTCACAAATTTGACGGACCAAACGAGGAAATGACGCACCCATGTCCGGGGGTAGTGGGGTGAGTCATTACATTGACAAGTGCATAAACAGGCGAGCCGCCGTAGTGAGTACAGACACGCAGTGGTGGGGCCTATTTCACGAGTATGCCGCAAAATATGGCCAACATTATGATAACGTTCAAAATGAATCTTCAGATTGCTCAGCAAGACGGCGGCCTGGAACATCCACCATCAAAGCCAAAAGGCACAAGTGCACCTGTGGAATTCTTTTGTACATCAATAGAAATCTGACAACTCAGCTGTTTGAATAATTAAATTTACAGCCAGTTGGAACTCCATGTACAAAACCTCCCTGGCTAAACACTGCATGTTTACCCTATTGACTTTTACATGATTCTAGGACAAATTGTTAAGCGCCCTCCCATACTTTCGCGAAAGAAAACAACACACCAAAAAGTTAACCCATTGTCACTCTGTTGTGGTTGTGCTATATTTAGTGTTAAAATGTTGTCGCCGGTATCGCCGGTCCAGTGCAGACATAACGCGACGATGTGCGTGCGCGACATCTTGCGTAGTTTTTAGAGTGCGAATATCCAACCTAATACTGACTGGCAGTGACTGTTTTCCCATTTGTATCAGAACATATCAATTGCTAGCCATTGCTACATGGAATTAGTAATTATACAGAACAAAAACAGATCTATGCAGATCCAACTCGAGTGAAAACAGTCAGATTGGCATGAGTCGCCTTCATTTGTCCCTGCCGCCGCGAGGGTATAATCATGTAAATCTGATGCTTCGTTACGGAAAAATAATCCGCTTCTATCTGATCAATCCGACTAAATACTACACACTTTTTAACATTATCTGTACTTTCGATTCTTAAAATATCAATTTCAAAGAAGTTTTACACATGAGTGAAGCTCAGGCATAAAAATAATGGGCTATATTTTCGACAACCATTATGGGCTAGTGCCTTACATCGACGGCCGTATGAAAAGAGGCCGATTGGTACAGCACTAGCGCCTATGCGCTGCCACCAATGGACTCATTCACAGCATAGCATAGCATACGGGGAGCTGTCTGCGGACGGTGGCACTGGCAGACTTTGGCAGCACTAGATATTTTGCAATCGTTCCTACCAAAAAGAATAAAAAATGCTACTTCATTCTAAATTTATGTAAACAAAATGTTACACATCTTAATAACAATAATTTTGTTGATATCTTAAAAATAGTTTTTATCCATTGGCATGCCACAATAATTTAAAAATCCACCATATATCAAAACATAATACAATGAAATACTGCTAAGAACCTAATTTGAAATTGCCGATTTGAAACGATTTGGATGGATTTGTTTGAGAGAAATGAGTGTGCCCTAAATTCTGATGCTCAAGAAAATATTGACAGGCAGTATACACTGCTTTCAAATAATGGGGCGGTCCTTCTACGCAGTTCGAAGAGGCAGGAGGACTGGGGTGTATTTGACTTGGTGAGTGTTATTGCAAGTTTCTCCAAGATGAAGAGTTCAGAATTTTAGTTACTTACGTTCATTGCAATGGATCGTAGTCCCATATATTGAAATGCATGTTGGTAATGTAGGCAGTATATTATTTTGATGATTTAAATTTACTCTTCTTCTTTTTTTTAAAATGAATATCAAATGTTATGTGTCCATTTAGATAAAACTTACCGTAACTAGCTCACCTGAGCTAAATGCTTGAAAAGTGAGTTATTGCTAGCATTCATCATGCGTCATCCAGCAGGCAGCATGCATGCACGCGGGAATTGGAATGCGCAGGCATGTCACAACTCACATGCATGTGTACATGTGCACACATTTTTGTTTTAATATGAGTTATGACCGAAAGATCAGTCTGTATCTGGTCGTCGGGGATCAGTTCGGGAAACCCACTCACAAGGGGGGCCCCTCCTTATAAGTAACCCGTCCCCCTTATAAGTAACCCCGTCCCCCTTATAAGTAACCCCCGGGGCACCCCTTATAAGGAGTCTCCACGCTTTTTTGCAATGCAACGCGAAAATGAAAGGACTGCGGCAATTCGCTTGATTATGTCCATAAAGCTTCACAAGTTTCCTAGTTACTCACGAAATTTGAGCAAAATCGGTTTGAGGCATCATATCTAAAATCATGGATTTAAATGCGATGTCAAACGACCCATGCGAATGCTGAAATGCGAGCGATTACTGGCGAAAGTCTCCATACTCAGTCGCCACGTCTGCACTCAAGCATTGCCGCGCCGTCGCGCCTGGCGACACTCACGCCAGTAATCGCTCGCATTTCAGCATTCGCATGGGTCGTTTGACATCGCATTTAAATCCATGATTTTAGATATGATGCCTCAAACCGATTTTGCTCAAATTTCGTGAGTAACTAGGAAACTTGTGAAGCTTTATGGACATAATCAAGCGAATTGCCGCAGTCCTTTCATTTTCGCGTTGCATTGCAAAAAAGCGTGGAGACTCCTTATAAGGGGTGCCTCGGGGGTTACTTATAAGGGGGACGGGGTTACTTATAAGGGGGATGGGTTACTTATAAGGAGGGGCCCCCCTTGTGAGTGGGTTTCCCGAACTGGGATATGTTCCGCGGAGACTGCGTCTGGCATCACAGATCCAGAGGAGAGTGATAACATCAAAAAAATAAAAGACTCCTCCGGACAGACGGATCTTTCTGTCTAGTCACTAGTGCACACATGCGCATATATACACATCATGCCTGCATATATAAAGCTGGATTCTGTGAGTGTACTGATCTGTCAGTGTTATTAATGTTGTGTTGTGTGTTGTGCGTTGTGTGTACCGTTTGTAAACTTCTTCTTCTTTTTTTCTCATTTTCACCTCCTTCCTGAAATCCCACCCGTATAGTCTAGTCACCAAACTTGGGACGCGCACGTAGGAATAGGATTGCAATTCGTTCAACTGGGCACCATGGCCACCGCGATGGTCTCCAGCCAGGCAGGGCAGGGTTCATTTCCCAACAAACTAGCCCCCAAATGCTTGAAGTAACATAAAAAGTCTTCTTCTCCACAACTAGAAGTGATGGAGCTAATCAAGTTAGTGCTACAATGTCCATATGAGTTAGTACATTGGTGACTGTAGTTTCAAGTTTGTTCATTATGGTTCCAGAGGTGCCCCCCTCCCCCCTTATAGTGGGGTCCTGGGGATCAAATTGAGGTGCAATTTTTACATTTTTATCTTCTTGTTGAAAACACGGTCAAATTTTCACTAAACCTGACAAGTATTATGGTCATGGTGATACTGTGATAGTTTTGCACAAATAGGCACCATGCATGCCCCTTGTCCCCGGCCCTGGGACCCAAGGGTAAGGGGACCCCAGAATCCTGAAATTATATATTTAAAAATCAGTTGTGAAAATCTTCTACAAAACCACAAATGCTTTGAGTAAATGCATTAGTGAGTGTACTTCCAAGTGTGGTAATCACAGATCTAGGGGTTTAATAGTCCCTATGAGGCTGGCGAGCAGAATTGCATGGGGCCAAGTATATTATTTTTCTCTTTTTCTTGAAAGTGTGTGGTCAAATTTTCTACAAACTTGACAAGTATTGTCGCCAGTGTGATAGAATGCACAAAGTTAATGTATGGACACCGCGCCTCCCTAGAGGTCCCCAAAGTCCCCCCCCCCCCCCCCCCCAGTTTGCTATGTTCTTCTCAAGGTAACAACAGTCTTCAAGAATGCATGGAAAGTAAACTTGCGATACCCAGGTGATTGCTAGACCCCTGGGTCTCTTGTTTGATAAATATTGTCATTCTATCCCCTTACTTCACAGGGATGAATGCAAGAACCAAGTCCATGGATTTGCTGGTGCAAGGTACAAGAAGTTTGGAACTGAGGACGAAGCATGGGGCTTTGTAAGTGGGACAGATGATAAAGGCAGTGGGGCGTCTACATCCAGCCAACCTAAGCTACTGACTGAAACCTTGTCCAGTGGTTGCTCTTGTCCGATCAAGACATTCAAACGATCACACTCTACCGATGCAGAGCCAGTTGTTCGTGCAAAGAGAAGGACGATGCAACGGCCGTCAGCTAGTGAACATGCATCAGGTGAATAATAAAAATCGTCATGACACACACTCTATATCAGTTATTGATATTACTGTTATCCTTCTCATGATCATCATCAGTAGTAGTAGTAGTACTAGTAGTGGTGGTGGTGGTGGTGTTAGATATATGGTTCCTTGACATTTGCCCCTGCGACAATTGCTCCTCTTGAATATTTGCAAGCTAAGCCAAGCAAATTCTACCCTCAAACATAACCCTAACCCTAATCCTAATCCTCACATCAAACTAAATCTAAAACCCTATCACAACCCTTACCTAAACCCTAAGTCCTTTGAGAAAATAAGATTGGAGCATTTGTCGCAGGAGCAAATGTTGTGTCACCTACGATGTAGATATGCAATGTCCATATTGTGCATTTTCAAAACCAGTCCAAAATCAAACCGGACAGATTGGCCCGAATTCATGAAGGTGGTACAAATGAAACCATGGTTTAAACCATGGACAAAAACCATGGAGCGCCAAGTGTCGCATGGAATATTTCGTTACGAAATTGGTCATTTCATCGACAAAATGACTGTTTCGTTAACGAATTTATCATTTCGTGGACGAAATGATCATTTAGTTACAAAATGTTGTCATTTCGTTACAAAATAATCATTTCATCGATGAAATGACTGATTTTGTAACGAAATATTCTATGTGACACTTGGCGCTCCATGGTTTTTGTCCATGGTTTAAACCATGGTTTCATTTGTACCACCTTCGTGAATTCGGGCCAATAGGTCTACTACATTCATTGTCAACATTTTAGTGTGTTGAAGATGAAGCCAAGTGATCTAAGGAAAATATACTGCATTTAATTAAAAAAAAAAAGGAAGGATGACTATAAAATAGAGCACTGTGGCAAGATGAAGTGTAGCCTCTCACTTACACTGCAATGTTTCAGACATATGGTAGTCACTGTTTCATTTCATTTTACAAGGGGAAACACTGATGCATGAACTAGCACTTGAAGTTAGTTCCTTGTTCCTCAAGAGTGAAAAAATATAATTTCCTGTCCAGTGGTTATGAATCTGTATGTGTACAGCTTTATGGCAGAGTATTGTGAATATACAGTCAACCTTGCCTAAGTCAAATCTATTTTGACTGAAGAAAAGCTTCGACTTAAAGAAAATTCGACTTATGAGGGATTAATATCAACACAATACAAAGAGAAGGGACACAAAAAACCTTCGACTTGGGCAATTATTCGACTTACGAGAGGTCGACTTAGGCAAGGTTAACTGTACTACTAAACAAAATAAATTGTAAGTCAGACAGAATTGTACTGGTAAAGTACTGTAAGTGTTTTAAGAAATGTAAAGCTGGCTTCTGTCAAGTCATAAAGACCCACCTTCAGCACCAAACAAGCAGAACAAAATGATGATACCAGAACTGTTCACGCCCATTCAAGATATTGCCTCTTTGATCTGTGTTGGATCATTAGGCGTCTTCACATAAGCCCGATGTTTTGAAATATTATCGTTTTTATAGCGGGATAACTTGCGAACTAGCGCGTTATTTGATAATGTGAAATCGCCTCAAGAAATTAGCACGATGCAGCCCATCATGCCTAGTGCTCTACTGGTATACCCAACACTGTTTGCTCATACTCAGCTGTCGAATTAGCTCGAAAAAATTTCAGGCTAATGTGAATAGGAAATGAAATAGCATGCTAATTTGTGATCGCGAAAAATACCTCGAGCTCGGATTTTTATCGGGCTGATGTGAAAACGCCTATTGTGAGTATTAAAGCAGAAGGCACAACTGGTGTTTTTTTTCTGTCGCAAGGGAATTCCATTCTGGGCTGTATGTTGCCATGTCATTGAAATATCACAAAGTGTGAATATTTAAAGCAAAACTGATGAGCTGCCTTTCCCTTTTCTACCAGGACTCGTTGTCTACACGGACGGTGCATGCACGCACAACGGGGCCCATGGGGCGAGGGCTGGCATTGGAGTCTACTGGGGCGATGAACATCCACTGAACTATAGCGCCCGTCTGGAAGGCAAACAGACCAATCAGAGGGCAGAGCTCACAGTAAGCAATGTTCAATTTTGCAAAATCTTGGGGAGATTTTTTTCCATTATGCATGGGTACCCACAAACTAGTAGAGAGCATACTACTGTAAAAGTGGAAATTTTCGCAGTGTTCAAATTTTTGCGCTTTTCGCGCAACCAGATACTAGCGCGAAAATAAAAGCACATGAATATTCTTGCGTGCTATATGTTCCAGTAGTTGAGGTCTCGATTCCGCGTAAGTAAAAACACGCGAAACTCTTCTTACCCTGCTGAGCGCGAAAAATTAGTCACACGAAATATCCCCTTTTACAGTGTTCTTTTTGTCTTGTTTTGCCACATTTTATATGCAGACACAACTCTGTTCCTTGTGTGATATGGGCATGCCACGCATCATGTTACTGAGCTGGCGCTGGCAAATACATAGTTGACTATGTGGACAGTCTTTTCACTTCTTCTCCTATGATTAATCAATCCTTGTCAAATTTTACAGAGAACAAACGACTTGTAATATGTATCCAGACGTAGATGGTACAATGGAGAAGCATTGCAGTTTTCTCTGAATCTGGAATGTTGAACAGACCACTTTTTTGGGGGCAAATGTTCAGCATGTTCAAGTACATGTATTTCTAGGCAAGCAGAATATTTTTAGTTATCAATTTGCAGCAATCATGATTTGTGAAAAAAAAAAGTTTTCGCTATTCCCTTTGTCAATTTATGAGATTAATGTGCCATGTTTCGTAATTCCTTCTCTCAAGGCGGCCCTGAAAGCTCTGGAGCAGATAAAGGCGC
Source organism: Diadema antillarum (assembly GCF_040938485.1). NCBI lineage: Eukaryota > Metazoa > Echinodermata > Echinoidea > Diadematoida > Diadematidae > Diadema > Diadema antillarum. Next base: position 932,592 of record NW_027270895.1, read on the forward strand.
ATCACAAAGGGAGGCCAGTGACTCTCTACACAGACAGTAAATACACAATAAATTGTAAGTTGCACAGAAGGCATTTTTAATACTTTTCTCATGCTTGCAGCTTCGCCAGCTTTCTTTCTCTCTCTTCCACTATATATATATGTATTGTGACGGATATTGTTGAAATTTTGTACTCAGTTGTGTGATGGCGAAATCCAGACTCGTGTAATTTTTGTCAATCAGTTTCAATTAAGAAAAAAATAAATAGATAAATAGATTGATGCAAGAATTTCATCAATTTGAATAATTCTGCAGTACCCACTGCATGCAATAAGGATCGGAACCAGCACTGGCTGTTGGGCAGAAGCTCTATGGTCTAGTGGATTGGATGCCTGTCCTGAGATCAGGAGGTCGTTGATTTTTGACCTCTTCAGAGAGGGATATAAGTTGTGTCCTTATCCCTGAACAAGTGTAAGACGTAATATTTTCTCTTTCTTCCATACTTTTTTTCTATCTATATCTTTATCTATCTATCTCTTTATCTACTCTATCTTATCTATCTATCTATCTATCTATCTATCTATCTATCTATCTATCTATCTATCTATCGATCAATCTATTTATCTATCTATTATCTATTATATCTATCTCTTTGTTTACAAATAAAAACCTAAATAACAACAAAACTTCTCAGGTGTGACTGACTGGATTCACAAATGGAAGACCAACGGGTGGAAAACGTCCCAGAAGACAGATGTTATCAACAAGGATGACTTGATCAAACTCGACATCCTGAACAAGGAGCTGACTGTAGACTGGGTGAGAAATCATGATTTTTGTCTAAAAGTAAAGGATGATAGTAATGACAAAGCTACTCTTCATCAATTGCTCTTCATGCAGTTTTTGACATGTGTAATACAATGTTGATTGCACAACTCAAGACAGATATTATGTTTCAGTACAGTATCTACTTTGTATTAGCTCCATTATCTATTGTATTCACATTTTAAATGAACTTTCAAAATTTATTCTATCACAGCAGCTCGAGAATTCTATGCATTGAGATACGGTCACTGCATTTTTCATAGAGATACAATCATTGTACAACCAAAGGCAAAGCATGTATTGGACTATGCAGAAATGAAGTACTGTATTTAAAGCCAGCAGTAGACCCCACAAATAATGCTCCTCCAGATTTCCTGTTTATTTACTACTGCATGATAATCTTATTAACCTGTTGAGGACGGTTTGATTTTGCTACAACATTTTATTGTATGCATTTCCCATAGACGCTTCCCCGAGTATACTCCGGACACGTCCTCAACGGGTTAAGAGAAATTTCAGGTCCTCCTTGCAGCAAACTGTTGAGATATTTATTCACCTTTTGACATAATTTGACCTTTACTTGGCCTTTAATGTCACTGGAGACACATTGTATGCTTAGACTGATGTAAATTCTTCTCATTCAACTAATTAATGACATCATTTGCTTGTTCCATAGTCTTCGCCTGATATCCACTTCTTTGACTATTTCATTTTTATTCTGCCATCAGAAATATGTTCCAGGACACTCGAACGTCAAAGGCAATGAGAAGGCAGACAGATTGGCCAGAGAGGGCGCCGATCAGCCTCTGCCGTCAAAGGGAAGGTAGCACCAGGAGGGGTTGTACGAGGTGTATGTTCGTCACAACAAATGGTACAAGAATGAATGAACTTGTTCCTAGCAGTGTTGTGCGGGTTGTAGAAAGAACAGAAATTAAACAGGGGAAGTAGAGCCTTTAAAAGGGATGAAGAAAAGAACTAAGAATGATGTCATAAAATGATTTATTTTTGTTGTAGTTTTGTCTAATTGTGGTATTTTTTTTTTCTGTTTCAATTTTTTTTTCACTCTTGCCACAAGATGTCCCTTTTTCGAAAAATGGTACTGAAATTATGTTTTGTATACAATATTTACATGAAAATTCACAGTAGCAAGTTTTTCTCATATGTGCACAAGGTGACCAGATGCTCCTCATTTCTTTTTGAAAATTGTTTTCTAAATTTTACTCCAATAGGAATTTTCACTCTAAACAAACTCATAGGGATGTGAAAGATACTTTCCTTCATGTAATTAAGAAATAATAGCAAAACATTGCAATATATTGAATACTTAATCCAAATTGATTGCTGCAGTAGATGCCAAACCCATGTTAGCATATTTCCCAATTCCCAATGCCCACTCACTGTTCAATTTATTATGATGGAAATCTTTCTGCTAGACCATTCATTTGTGTGAACATTATTCCAATCTACGACATGCTTAATCGATCGGAAATTTAGGACAGAGAGGCAGAGGTCTGAAACCAAGACTACAATTAAAGGACAAGTCCACCTTTATAGACATGTGGATCGAGTAAATGCAGCAATATTAGTAGAACACATCAGTGAGAGTTTGTGGAAAATCAGACGATCCGTTCATTATGAACTTTTGAAGATTCTGCTCAGTCACTGCTGGATGAGAAGACTTACAGCTTGTGACGTCATATGTGTACAACAATAGAAAGAAAATAGAAAGAAAATTCAACTTATTTTCACTTTTCTGGCAGAATAAAAGAACAGTTGACCTCCCTCTTTCAGAAGGCAGGGGAAATTATATTACCCATAACATACGTCAGTGACAAGTTGAGGAATTGTGCATTTTTTTCAAAAAGTAACACTTTGTGAAATTCTCTTTATATTTTCCGTAAACAGCTATCGTTCTATGCATGTGATGTCATACACTGTAGTAGTCTTCTCATCCAGCAGTGACTGTGCATATATGTTTTGAAATTTTCATAACTTTTGAATGGATTGTCTGATTTTCCCCAAATTCTCACTGATGTGTTCTACTGATATTGCTACATTCACACAATCCACATGTATATGAAGGTGGACTTGTCCTTTTTAAACTTTTAACGTGCCATGGTCGCCAAATGGCGACCTTAGTCCTGATGTGCCATGGTCACCGATCGGCGACTCTGCGACTAAGAAGAGTGAGAAAATTATTGGTCATTGAAGTTCTAGTGGTACCATAGTGTGTTACACTATGAAATTGACAATGATATGTACTGGTAGCTGATAAGCATAGCCATCGTTTCCACTAAAAATATGAGCATGCTTACATTGGAAAATTTTGAGTAAATACATGATTTTTCAGCTAGATGTTTTTTTTTTCACGTCGGGGAAAATCCTCAGCGAGCGCACCCTCAGCGAGATGTGTATGGATCAAAAGTCTCAGTGGTAAACCACGCGCGTATATGCTATTGAATCTGTGTGTATTGTCTATGCGGTTCCACTCGCATTGTTCCGCTTGGATGCTGTCCTGCGGGGAGTTGCTTTGATTTTGTCCCTCAAAGAGGGTCAGCTTTCGTTCGTCGGTCAAGTAGTTCATCCTTTTGTTTTCGTAAACGTCACTAATCGTCCCCACGCTAGCAAAGGAATTGCGCGCGGACAAAGGGCTGCCGATTTCAATAGAGTACCCCAGTGGTCCGCTTAGACAAAAGGAGGATTAGTAGGTTCTTCCTTCTCAAGTGGACAAAAGACACTCTTCCAGGGCCCGGGACAATTACTTTAGTTGCAAATACAGGATCTGGGACTAGAGGACTCAGATTTGGGAATGAATTTCTGAGGTAGAAAGAGAAGTTGCTAGGACAAAATAAACTGCTAGTATCTTTGGAATCATACAATTCTAGAAGGCAATTTTGTCATCATTTGAAAGAGGAGATGTTGCTCTAAAACCTTCTCACAGAGTCAAGGGAGCGTTCTATTGAAGAAAAAACATGCCTGACTCTTTTTTTCCATACTACACAAAAATTTCTAATAATTTTTTTGATGTATCAGTTATTTCTGCAATATTTCAGGTTCAGATATATATTATGGTAAACTGACTACATGACACAAAAGAACAAACATTTCTTGATATATGCTGTGTAGAACTCAATTCGAAACATTCAATAGTTTCAGAGATATGGCGATTTTAAATTTCATTGTCAGTCCAGTTTCGAAACGTTCTGGCGTTAGGTAAAAACCTCTGGCACGTTAGGGGTTTTGGGCCTGGCACATTAAGAGTTAAGCCTCTGCTTGTCACGTCATTTCCCTGTCCATAGGTTTGTGTGTAAAATTTGTGCACATTTGACTCATTGGCACAGAAAGAATTAAAGAGACAAAGTACTGCCTTGGAGGTGAGCTCTGAAGGAGAAGGGAAAAAAAAAAAGAGAACATGGAGAGGAAAGGCAGAAAGAAGATCAAGAAGAGGGAAAAGAAGATAAGCAAAAACAGTTAAAGGGTGTGTACAGTTTTGGTTGAGGTACGGATTTAGCTTTTAACATTTTGTGAGATATTTAGAAACCACTCTATGAGATGTTAAAGAGCATGCAATTCTAAGGGGAATCAAAAGTTTATTTGATGAAAATCAGTTTTGAAATGACTGAGATATCCAAAAACAAGGTGAAACCAAGAGATCCTAATAAAAGGCGTAGCCTGTCGCCTTTTATTATCACTTTTTTGGATATCTCAGCCATTTGAAAACCAATTTTCATCATATAAACGTTGAATCCTTCTTAAAATTACATGCTCTTTCATATCTCATAAGAGGTTTCTCATTATCTCACTTAGGAATGTTATAAACCTGAATCCCCACCTCAACCAGTACTGTACAGTCCCTTTAAGATTAAGAAGGGCAGAAAGAAAAGAGAAGAAGAAGAAAAAGGAGTAGAACGTTTGGAATTCAAAGTGTCAGATTGGAGGACAAAGTTTTGACCGTGATAGCGAGTGCAATAAGTCGGTAACTATAGAGCGACATGTACATTGGGATACTCTAACCATTTGTACGTCATATTCAGATTGTGTTTATTGAAATAAAAATCATATGTGTACATTTTGCATGCTCTATGTCATCTCCCAAGAATATTTAATGAGATTTTGTTTGGAAAAAAAAGAAGAAAGATGTGTACAATACCTTTCACTATGCCCAAAGCAAATGTAAACCTTTTGAAGTACATTGTATTGAATGCCAAATAAACGGAAGATATGTTACACACTTTGCATACATTTCCTTTGTTTTGAAATGCAAGTTTTGATTGTAGCAATCGTCAATGACAAAGATTGTGTGATTTTCTAGAGAAAGCTCTTGCATTGTATCCAGTATCTCTTAAATGGAAAGCAACTCTAACAAAGCCCCTTGCAATCATTCTTACAGTGCGCATAGTACAGTCTGACCTCTCCTATCCGGACATGTCGTGGCCGGTGTTCGTCCGGATAAGGGATTTGGCCTGATGTGGGAGACTCGATGTTTTATGCACGAAGCTGCCTACCCAATGGTAGCCGTGATATGCATGTATCTATTTTGCGTGATCAAGTCGCGTCCTCTATCGTCAGCTGGTCTGCGTTCAGAATTTTCTAATAAGTTGCTCAATGAACGATCGCCTGTACCTTGCCCCGCTTCATTGGGTGTGATGTAATAAAAAGTTTTCTCTCCATGTCCTTGCTGTGATTTGGGGGTAATGAATGTCTGAATGCATGTTTTATAGCTGAAAATTTGATATGCTTATAATGTAAATTATTAAATTATGTTTGGAATAATAATTTAATTCATGTGAGTTTGTGGAGGAATTTTGTCTGAGTTTGTAATCCCCGTTTCCCTGTAATTATGAGATTAAAAAACAACAACAACTACTACTACTACTACTACTACTACTACTACTACTACTACTACTACTACTACTACTACTACTACTACCACTACCACTACTACTACTACTACTACTACTACTACTACTACTACTACTACTACTACTACTACTACTACTACTACTACTACTACTACTACTACTACTACTACTACTACTACTACTCACGGTGAGATCTCGTCCGGATAATAGAGAGATCCGGATAAAGGGAGGCCAGATAGGAGAGGTTGGACTGTAGATAAGAAGCGTATGAGTGGTGAGGGTGTGAGCGAAGGTGGTTAGATGACAAAAGCGTGGAAGACCTAATAGCGTGTGGATACCATAGAGTAGGAAGGCTGGCCTTGCTTGGATGAATTCGAAAATCTCCGTAACATCTCTGTAACATATTGGCCCGAATTCACGAAGGTGGTACAATTGAAACCATGGTTTAAACCGTGGACAATTTGTATGGAGCGCCAAGTGTTGCATGGCCTATTTCATTACGAAATCAGTCATTTCGTTGACGAAATTACCATTTCGTTGACAAAATGTTAATTTCGATAATGAAATAATCATTTCGTCGACGAAATGACTGATTTTGTACCGAAATAGGCCATGCGACACTTGGCGCTCCATACAAATTGTCCATGGTTTAAACCATGGTTTCAATTGTACCACCTTTGTGAATTCGGCCCACTGTGTACAGCTTTATCAATGATCTCTATGTACGTACACACAGGGCTGAAGAATCTCAGCAGGAGTTTTCCATTACTGATTAAAGGGATGGTACAGTATTGGTGGAGATGAGAATTGGGCTTTTAACTTCTTGCAAGATACCAAGAAAACACTTTTTAGAGGAATTCAAAAACAAAGTAAAACAAAGAGATCGTAATAAAGTGTGGGTCCCACACTTCATTACAATCACTCTTTTTTGGATATCTCGGCAATTTCAAAACCAATTTTCATCAAATAAACGTTGATTTCCTCATAGAATTACATGATCTTTCATATTTCATGAGAGGTTTCTCATTATCTCACCAAATAATTTTAGAAACCTGAAATTATGTCTTGACCAAAACTTTATGATCCCTTTAATGTATGCTTTGATGCACATATTAGCTGACAGTCAATTCTATTTGATGAATATTGGTTTTGAAATGGCTGAGATATCCAAAACAGTACATACTGACAAAGTGATCCTAATCCACTTTTATTAGGATCGCTTTGTTTTGCTTTGTTTTTGAACATCCCGGCCATTTCAAAACCAATTTTCATCAAACAAAGTTTGAATTCCTCTTTATAGAATTATATGCTTTTTAACAGTTGATAAAAGTGGTTTCTAAGTACAGTGTATCTTGCAAAAAGTTCAAAGCTGAATCCTTATACAGTGTATCAACCAATACTATACTATCCCTTTATAAACTCTCATCCCAACACGAATGTGACATGCACGCATACATTTCTCTGTTCAATACTGTACTCCACAATTGCAAATTCAGCGGTAGATCCAGTTGGGGGCACGCACCCCCTTTATTTTTTTGTTAAAACAAAAGAAAAAAAAAATGGAGGGGAGTGGGCACGTGAGGTACAGAATTCCTGGATCCGCCCCTGAAATTCAACCACTTGCAAAATTGTTAGGAAGTCTCGACTCGTGAAAAATTAGACTCACTAAATATATGGCGTTTACAGTAGCATCTTGCATTATTGGTGACACTACTTCTATGTTTCAGAGATTCCATCTCTACCGCTTTGGGTCCACTTTTTCAAAATCTATCACTCTCTTGCTTGAGTTTGAATTTCTCCAGCTCCAGCTATGTGATTATATGAGACACATTTTCTCCTGCTTAAAGATGAGGTTTCTTTGGCCCAACTTAGGTATGTCATGTACAGTAATACAGTGCACTCCCATTATAACGAACACGGTTATAACGAAATTCCGGTTACGATGAAGTAAAAATTCAGGGGGAAACAGTATCCACTTTCTGTGTTTTTATTGTTTTTTGTTAAGTTATAATGCAATTTCGACATACATTGTAACAAAAGAAAACTGTCGGTCCCGAGGACTTCGTTTTAACGGGAGTCCACTGTATGTTCAAAAGTAAGGCTAGGGTAGCACAAGAGAGCATCTATAACCCTAGAGCTTCCAGAGCCCTTAAAAGTTCCCTGCAATCCAAATGTATGTTGCCCTCTATTGATGCATTTTAGTCTGTACGTAAGCCAAATCACTATATAATAAACACTGTACATCACATTGAAATATTTTCTTGACTTTTTTTCTTCACCCTGTTAGGCCACACCCCTAAAAAAAATCCTCGAGAACATCTTTATTCATATTTCCACTGTGACATCAACCTGTAACCCTTTTATAGCTGAACAATAGATACAGTTATGTGCTTAATTGCCAGAAACATTTGCATGAAAGTGAACTTATGAAGAGTTTGTTAGCAAAAACCAATAAGTCCATTTTTGAAGATTTTGAAGTACGGTCTCAGTCATAAAGTACAAAATAATACCTTTTAAATGATATATTGGTCACTACATATAAAGGTACATTTTTGAAGTTATGGTCAAAAGAAGCAAATATTTTCTTATTATTCTCTATATTTTTCCTGACCTTTAATTGCAAATATCTCCATTTGGCAAATATGGACTTATCGGTTTTTGCAAACAAACAATTCATATGATGCTGTTTCAAGTGCAGGTAGTGATACACGTACCAAGTCATTTTCACATTTTATCCTATATATACATTATCTTTTTTTCAAATGCATTTTTTGGACTTAATCACGGCTTGCTTAAATAAGGATGGTACACTTTTGGTTGAGGTGGGGCTTCAGTTTTCCAGCTTTTTTGTGAGATACGTCAGCAATGAGAAACCTCTCATTGAATATGAGAGAGCATATAATTCTAAGAGGATTTCAAAGTTATTTGATGAAAATGCATGGCTTTGAAATGGCCAAGATATCCAAAACAAAGCGATTCTGATAAAAGGTGGGACCCACGTTTTGTTAAGATCGCTTTGTTTTACTTTGTTTTTTGATATCTCAGCCAGTTTTAGAGCCAATTTTCTTCAAATAAACTTCCTCTTAGAATCATTATGGTCTTTAATATTTCGTAAGTGATTTCTAAGCATCTCGCAAAAAGTTTCAAGCTGAATCACCATCTCAACCTATACTACAACATCCCTTTAACAAGTAAATTTACAATCCAGGAAAGGCATGACTAGGGTGAGCTTGAAGAATGGTTTAAACTTTGGCCTGCATTTACACGCACAGAGTAAAAAGATGGCATTAATACACAATGAACTGCAAATACATTCACAGACAGACTGAAAAACCCAACACACAAAGACACTCACACCGGTGCAAGACAATGGGAGATGAACTATCTGAATCCCTCATTCCTCATGTATATACTTGTACCTTTACTACAAAGTATTTTAAAGTACAGTCAACATTGCCCAAGACAAATCTATGAAGTCCAAATTTTGGACTGAAAAAATAGATTTGACTTTAATAGAGAAAATTTGACTTACGAGGGATTAAAATCAATAAAATATACAATGTAAAGAGAAGAGGACTTCAAGACCTTCGACCTGGGTGATTATTGAATTGTATTCAATTTTAATATGCGAGGTTGACTGTATAAAAAATTAAAATATCTTTCTGTATTGTTGAGGGGGAAAAAAAAAAGAGGGTTCATTTACAAAAACAACAAAATCCCATAATCTTCTACATGGAAACCCTGTTATAACAAACTCACTCAATGGCCCGAATTCACAAAGGTGGTACAATCTTTGTCCATGGTTTAAACCATGGACAAAGACCCTACAGTAGTTTTGTATGGGGCGCCAAGTGTCGCATGGCCTATTTCGTTATAAAATCAGTCATTTTGTCAACGAAATGGTCATTTCGTCGAACGAAATGACTGATTTCGTAACGAAATAGGCCATGTTAACATTGCGTTGACGAAATGATTGATTTCGTAACGAAATAGGCCATATGACATTTGGTGCCCCATACGTTTGTCCATGGTTTAAACCATGGACAAAGATTGTACCACCTTCGTGAATTCGGGCCAATGTGCTTAATCCGCTGGTCATGGTTTTCCATTACAGTGTGTAGTTGGTATCTTTTTTTAGTACATTTACGAGGTACGTAGCAGTTGTACAGGCGACTCCCGCAAATAATGAAGTCCTCGGGACTGGCAGTTTTCTTTCATTATATCAAAATTTTTTTATATCTAAACAAATACAGTGTTTTAAGATACGTGTATCAAGATGATAATTTGGGGCCCTGAATATTACTTTGTTGTATTCAGATTTTGTTACACAGTACATGTAACCATGTTCGTTATAATGGGAGTGCACTTTACATGTACTGAGGTAAGAACCTGCGGTCCTGGCGACCTCGTTATATCAGGGTTTCCCTGCGCTTGAAATTTTTCCACATGGATTTGGGTGCCTGACTCACAGATGACCATCTCTCACCAAAGTGCCACCAACAATCTCTTGAAGAAGCTCGGACAAAATGAGACACAGGAATTTACAAACTGGTTTGAAAGGGAGAAAAAGAAAACAAGTCTAGAAACATTTTCTTTTTAATTATTGCATTACAAAATAACTTAACAAAACAATGTCACAAATCACCACACAGAAAAAAAAAATGAGCATGTGCATTTAATAGGCATACAAGGGGGCATATCTTCATAATGTCATGTGTAAAAAAGAAAGAAAGAAAGAAAGAAAATGCATCAAATCACACAAAAACAGAAAATGGGAACAAACTTAATGAAGTCTTACATGAGATACTCCCAAATGGATGGGCCTTCTCCTTTGCTCCACAGAACACTAACTGCTCATTATTAAAGAGACCTCGCAAAATGTAGTTTGCTCGTGACTGGCAGAACTTGCTACATTAGCTTGACCATCGGTAGACCTGTACTCCTTACACTCATTTTAATGCACACATACACTGTACATATTTTTTCCAATGAATAAGACAACTGAAATATTCTACCTCAGGGGTTTCATCATTTACAAAAATAAAACTGCAACATCTTTTTTTTTTCTTTCTCATTTTCAAACATTTCCTATTAAGCGGTGACTATCAAAAACTAATCGAATATTTTAGTAGTTTCATTTACTCTTGGAAATTAATTTCACGTCACTAGGTGCCACAAAAAACATTTCATATTTTCGCACAATATGAGCTGACATATTTGCTGAGTAGAAATTAGCTTCATACAAGTGCAGAAATGTGTGTTTTTACAAGCTAAACGACGAACAGTCTATATGACACTCACATTTGTATAAATACAAATACACAAAATACACAAGTGTAAAATCTATGCCCGCAAACTGAGAAGATGTAATATTCTTGTACAGTTACACATATTTCATCAACATAGTTCCTCCCATTTGGAAAATTAAACGCTCATTTTCACAGTTTTGCTTTTGTTTGCTATTTGTTATTTTACAGAAGAATGACGTAAAGCTTGCATCATTTCTTGGCACATAAAAATTTCTTTTCCAGCCATCTTATGTACACAGGCTTCGTCACAGGTTAATAATTTACACACATTCAAGTCATTCCTGTCAGAGAAGAAATTAACACACAGTTTTATGCACATGGCACTGACCTGCCCAGATTTTATATTCACGAGAAAACAAAGGATGAAAGATGAGTTTAAAACTTGCCTCATAAGGTGGGAAGTCATGTGTCTGCGTTATGCAAATTTGGTGAGCAAACATCAGCACTGATAAAGCAATTGTTTATACAAAGGAACCTTGCTATGAGGACCTGTAAGCCATGACAATTGCCATGCTATGTTAGGTTTCTCACTATACCAAGGTAAAAAAAAGAAAGATAGAAGAAATACACAGAGATAGGACCTGCGAAGTCATCTTGCTATGTGACAATCATGTTACCCAACCTCTTTATAAGGTTTTGCTGTTATCAGATTGTGCTACTTCAGAAGAAGAGTTAACTTTCCTTCTTTTCTTTTCTTTTTTTTTTGTAATATGAGGATGAGACTAGTCAGTTTTTGATCACATGATGTCAACTATCAGGTGACAAATTTCAAAACAGCTCAAGAATTTGATGCCACTGACATGTATGTCACAAAAAATGTCATCATACCTCATCTACTCTTCACTGAGAAATGCTCCAAAAGAGGTCATTCCACTCTGGCTACAGCTGTCGCTCAAGTTATAGCATCGTTTCCGAGATCATTCGCAGAGAAACCAGCATTCAGCCAATACCCACAAATAAGCATCTTTATCAAATTTAGAATTGCATTTTTATCCAGTCAAGATTTTGATTTGGTACAATTAGCTTCATGAAATATTTTCTCACACATGTTCTGCTGTAACCTGGTGTGTGGTAATGACATTGGAATGGAAGAAGAAAATAACAAGACATGTTTCAAAAGAAAAAAAAAAGAGATAACAAAAACTGCTGATTAGAATATGCATTATTATTTGTTTCAGCAAGTGACAAAATCCGCTTCTCCACACACACACTATTGTCAGGCCAAGCCATACACTGTATCATCCTACTCTTTAATACCCACTGCTTCCAAAGAAGTTGTTAATCAGTGGTGCACACTGAACATGACCTCGCATATTCTTGGCGTTAATGCCCGACAGCTCTTTTTGAGAACGGCTTTAAATAGCTAAAGGCTTTGATCAACAGACTGCCCTTTCATTGGGATATTACAGCTGTATCTGGCTAATCAATAGTGGCAATCATTAGCATAGGAAGTTACACAACATCAAATCTTAACACTATGTATGGTGTGGTATGTGACTCCAGTTGTGACCACATAGATAGAGAGTAAGTGTAAGACACCAATGGAGGCTTATTGTTTACCAGCTATGGCATAGATAATATACTGGGATGAAGATCTCGTGTGTAGGAGCTGTCCAATACAGTATTCCATATGCAGAATTACAGTATATGTGATACCAATTTGGAATAACGATACATCTTTCTAGAAATAGAGCATATTGATTGTATAGATGTTTGATATATAATACTGTACATAGATTTTGACAATGCTATATAGCATGCACACTACACCTGTGTGTCATATTTACTGCTGTGAAGCCAATCCCGATCGTTTATCAATATTGGGTCTGTGGATGAACACATATATTTTAAATACAAAACTATGAAAAGCAACACAAATGTCCTCACAAACCATCACTTCCAAAAGAATATTTGCTATAAGTCAATATTTGCTCTGTTGGGAAAATATGTCGTGAATTATTTTCTTCTTTTTTTTTTTGTATTTTTCCACATCAATACAGGAGTGTAGGAGTATGTTTTTACATATCATAATTCGAATACACAAACTTTCCCCAACACTGTACCTCTTTGCAACATTCACACTCCCCGACAGTCTCAAGAACATGCGTCACGTGCGAAGTCCACTGTTTTAGGATCAAAGCAAGAATGAAGAACAATGGACCTGTGACCACCATCATCCATAGTGTCCTACATCATTTAACCTCACACGTGATTCATATGGGCATTCAATACTGACCAACGTCCAGCATCAGACCACTTGAAACGTGATGTTAGAGGACAAAGGTTGGTACCGGTAGCCTGAATATATCAAGTTCATTAATACTCAGTTGACTCCACTGAAGTCAGATGCTAGCTGGAGGTTATTACCATACTTTAAAGACCTACGACATGCTATGTTGTATCTCTGGACAATGCAACTCTTGTAAGTGCCTTGTTTCAAATATGATATGCTCTTCAGTATCATCTTGATATATATATATGCATACATCATTTCTACAATTATCGATATTGATATTGTAATGAAAATCAAACAACAGAAGCCAGTCCATTTTCCCCTCATCGAAAACTATACCAAATGGAAATTTTCAGTATTAAATGAGGGGAAAAATAAAATTTCTGTTTGATGACTTCAAGCTACCACATACACTCATTACTCCAGTGTTAAACGCTAAAGATGGTCATCAATTTCTACTCTAATTGCGATAGCCATAATCAATAATATCTGTAATATCTCCGATACATCGCTCCCATTCTAAAAATGTTCAATACGCTTTTCTCGTGTGACCAACACATGAACCTGCCTTGATAATACAAATTTGCATATGTATGAGCTCCACAGGGTGCGAAACACTCAACTACCAAGGATCAAAATTAACCTCAGAATCAAACTTAGCATCAGCGCCAAAGTTAACGACGCTGTGTAGCACTGCAGTGGTTAAATTCAATAAAACAAAATGGTTGAACTTTGTTGACTGAGCCGTACAATGATGTACACATGCATGAAAAACACACTCCAGCTTTAATACAAAAATGTTTAAAGTTATGCTGTCACTTTTAAGATATTTATAAGCAAATATCTCCCTGCTCATAAAAACCATTCAATACATGGTTCATTCTAATACTACTGTCTTTGGGGGAAATTGAGTATACTAAATCTTGTCACTTACAGAGTTTTCATTTGTTTTTAAGCATTTTGAATGAATTTCAAATACAGCAATCCGTTTCCCGTTCCTCCTTTTTACAAAATATCACACACACCGGTGGCAGGTAGGAACATGCAGCTAATGGAATTTGAATGAAAAACATCTAACAGTGCCTTTAATGTGCTGCTTCCACAGGAGGAACACGTAAATATCTGCGACACCTTTAAATCAACCTGTGAAAAAAAAAGAAACTCTTTGTTTCCCTGAAAAATGAACCATACATCTCTTGCAAAGAAATGTTTTACAGCATCATCAAATCTTGACAACATAGTTAAAGAGAGAGCGAGAGAAATAGGAGGGATAGGGTCAAGAAATAATTGCGTTTCCTGTATTCTACCCCTCCTGTCACTCTCCGCGTTGTGTTATACCATTTCAGTGACACACCCTAACTGTGATAGGCCACTTTCTAATATCCCAGGCTACGATAACATGGTTTTCAGCTCTTAGTCTAGGAGAAGATGGCAATTATAAAGTAAGTCACTCATAGGTTAGCTTTTAGGTGTGCCTGACCGACCAGTGAACCACGCCTTTTCCCAGAATCCTACAAAAAAATCCCCAGGATTCTGCGCCCTCGCTTGTTGACCTTTGACCTGCCTAGCAGTCCAGGAAGTTGGCAGCCATGAGGAGTTCGAGGGCGATCTCTGGCTGGATGGGGAACTCCGGGATCTCTGTGGAGCTGTTGGTGTAGCGCACTTTGTAGGTGAAGTACATGCACACCTTGCACAAGACGTGGGATCTGAAATACATATATTAGTGGAATGGATTGATGAAATGCTGGTAATTTGTGAGGATCACACAGAGATATTTTAGCCATGCGTCATTTTAAAGGGGAAAATCTTGTAAAAAGTTGATCAAAGCTGCATAACAATTAAGGAAGTTACGAAATTGTAAAGTTCGCTAATTTTCACAGAACAGGTCTTGAACAGTCAATATGAATATTATGCACATGGGTGAGTTGATGATGTCATCCCCTCACAACTTGCTTTATAGTTTGTACACAAAATGTTGAATTTTCCAGCTTTTTGTTCTAATGCAATATATATGCCCCAGTCTTAGATTCTGATATATCTGACCGATCATTACTGAACAGCAACATATTTTTGCGGCATGAAATTTTCACAAATTGGAGCTGACAGCCTTTTTCGCAGCATGAAATTCTGATGAATTGCTACTGGCATTCAATGCATATAGTGCAGACACGAACTTCCGCATGTATTTGATGTATACATTATGATTTTGATCCAATATTCGCCGTTATACTTGTAAAATGTTATTCATTCTTTTCAGAATAACTTTTTCCGGCCTGTAATGGCAAACAATATTCTCTGGCATGGACAAGTTAACAGTAACAACTAACCTGCCACCAAGACAAAAACCACAGAAGTGGCTGAGAAGAGCAAGGCGGAGCTGCTTGTCATACAGTTGTATCTTAACAACTCTAAGTCTTACACCAACGAGGTGTGTGAAAATCTCATTCATTTGTACACGATGCAATTTCTACTACTACTGACACAAATTACAATAATTATTAATATTGACCAGATTGTTTCACAAATTATTTCATGCTTTTCATAAGATGTGCCAGTGCTACATAAACTTTTGTCATATAATTCCTCTTATTCTCACTAATTTTGTTTGTTTGTTTGTTTATTCCATTTTTCCATCTGAGAAGATGGCTGGATGTCCCATACTCGGCTACACCAGCTGGTCTTCCATGGGGTCCAGTTGGATGTGAGGTGGGACCACTTCATCGGGTTATGTACCCTGCTCTTTGCAATGAATGAATGAAGCGGTATCTTTTACGTGCATGAGTTGCGACTCTCTCATACACGGTACCTCCATTTTATGTCCTACCCTAGGGACAGAGTGTTTTGCCTCTTACTAGAGGGGACGGTATGATTGTAAACAACGTTGTTCAGTGAGAATCAGGAATTGAACCCGGGTCCTTTGGATCTGGGGGCAGATGCGCTACTGACTGAGCCAAATCAAAGTGGGGATGACGCACTGAATTTTGATGAATGATCACTTTTAGAAATTGCTCTCACATTTTATAATGCTTTTTACATTTTTTAAAAACTTAAACAGAAGTCTTGAAGTCTTACAGTTAAACAAGCTTCAGTAAGACAAAACAATAGTATGCAAAACCATCCATACACTGCAAGATTAGCAAGAATTTAGATATTGACAGGTTTTCTGCAAATCACTGTCTTGTGAACACTTACGGGATCTCTTTGAAATGAACCTCATTTGTTTCATTTTCAGCAAATTGACCTGTTGGAAAAAGTAGAAAATACAAAGTATGTATAAGGTACTGAAATCAATACACATGTACATGTAACATACAATAAACATTGGAACCAAACTCAAAACTAAAAATGTTTCCTTGAAACAACAGAACTGTTATGTATGAGATTTTCTTCACTGTATGCTAGTCCACGCATTAGTGAATTTGTTGTCATAGTGTAGACCAGCTACTTTGGACCGTACATGTGCTGCTGTAGCAGCAGTGAGCTGCTTAACCCGTTGAGGACGAGTCCCGAGTATACTCGGGCAGGTGTCTATGGGAAATGCATGTTGCAGCAAAATCAAACCGTCCTCAACGGGTTAAAGTGCTCACTCAATTTGTTGAGATTGTATATAAAATTTGTCTTACCCGGCTGAGCATCACAAATTAAAACGCAGTGAACATTTTTGCTTTTACAGCACTCAGAGGTCCGTCATTTAAATGTACTTAAACACTGCTTCAATAGACAGTATATCTAACTATCAGTCTAACATTGAGTGAGTCCCAATGAAAATTGATAATGTGATCTGGGGCCATGTGTAATGCTCTCCCACGGGCTGAAACATTCCGGGATGTTCTGCGTATCTTGCATGATATTGTGTCCCAATGCCCGCATGGTAAGTTCTGCTGTGACGGTGAATATGCATACACCTGTAGATGTATACATGTAGGTACACACTGCAGGATAACTTTCCATAGATGACAATAAGCCAGTTCGGGGTTCCAATTTGAGCATGAGCAGAAAAAGGTCATCTGTACCGGCAGAGCATGTTGGGGTTTTTTTCACTGGGATAAGCATCTGTGACGTAATGATTATTCAAGTGATCATTATGAGTGGTGCTTGCCAGCACATCCACCTAACAGCAAAAGTGGTACTTGTCAATATCAATAGAAAAAGATTGTTAATACATTCAATGCAAAATAATGAAATGGATGCTTTCCAAAGTGCTAATTAACGAATCATTGTGCTGGTCACCTGGTCTACGCAAGTTCATTCTTTGTTTGAAGATGACTGATGAATTCCATAAATTGTTATGTCGGGTAAGCTGAAATACCTTCTCTCGCTTGAAAACTTGTGGAGTGCCTCATCAATTGAGAAAGAAGAAAGGTCATTTATACCAATGTGCCCATGAGCTAACCCCGATCTGGCTTATACGTCAAGATGGTGAACAGGGCTTATAACTGATACGAAAAAGAACAATTCTTATCATTTTTTCCTTTCAAGAGGTTTCGGATAGCTTGTGATACAAAACTGATGGCATTATCATCACTTACCAGGTCCGCTCAGCATCGCCTTGATTGTTCCCGAGGTTAGCGCGTGGTCACGTTTGACGATGAATTCATGGCCATCGGAGGACACCAGCTTGACGTACATGGCATCAGGGCCCTCGCAGCCGCCGTAGACCTTCTCATCGTCTCCGTCCTTGTTGTCAGCCATGCTTGACAAGTGTGTCTGTTTGTGTGTGGGGGGGAAGGGCTCTCTGTGAGGAGAACAAAAGAACATCAAGTGATATCCCTATATTGAGAATTAATGCACATCTGTTGTTGTGGGGGGGGGGGGGGGCACTGTGGCATAGTGGACAAGACTCCCGTCTTTCAATCGGAGGTCCGGAGTTCAAATCTCCTCTAGTGCCTCATCTCTGAACAAGATGTTTCTACCCACCATGTAAACTCTCGCCCGAGGTGTATAAATGGGTGCCTGGCAATGCAAGGGTAATAATAACTACAGGAGACTCTGGTAGAACAATGGCAATAGAATGTCCTGTGAACAGGCTACCCTGAATAAAGAAAGACTACCGGTATATCTTATCTGTTTGCACAATTATACAGTTGGAGATGTTTGTTTCAACAAAAGTTTTGGAGAAATTTCACTTGAAATGAGCATCAGAAATGTGCCATTATAACTTGTCTTTGGAAAACACTGTATACAAGTGTAGCTTTTAAATCATTTGAAGAAATACACATAGTTAGTTTGTACTGTACTATGCGTACAGTACTGTACAAGAAGGCAATCATTATTACTTCTTTTTTTTGTCTTAGAATTTTTTTTTTTCAGGGTAAGGGATTTTTTTTCCCTCTCTCTCTTTGATGTATGTTCTCTTCCATAATATTCTTTGTGTGCTACTACCAGTATGATTTCACATATCATACATGATCTGTATCTAAAAAAAAAAAACTGTCTCTACCGCATCAAAAGTCATCGATGCTATTCAACCACCATACTTGTGTGTTCTACAAATGCACAGAACTTTGTCAATTCACTGAAAGTGGCTATGACATCGTCTCACTTCAAAAAGTAGCATATTATATGTGACCCTGCACAAAAACAAATTAAAAAGTCGGAAGACATGGATTTTTAGTTACAAAGTAAGTGCATATTCTGAAAGAGCAGACTCTAAGCTTTAAAATGTGAATTCAAATGGACTTTCCTAACCTATGTATCTAAACATTTGAAACATGTTTGAAAGAAAGCACACACTCTGGAAAAATGTAAACTGAGAAAAGAGGCTCTGAAGTACAGGGTCTATTCAAGCACTTAATCCTTAAAGTGGTGCTACCTGTGCAATGAATCGAACAAAAAACAGGATGTGTCACTAATGACAACACACACCAGCTTACATAAATTTTTTAGAAATGTTGCACGTATGCTACAAACTGTAGCTCTACCCAATGTAGTGCGACAGGGCCTTAGGTCACAGTGACTCATTTTCAGGTGCTTCCCGAGGCATGTCATGCAAGACAGCATGTGTTGGGGCAATCAATTATTTGCTTTCATTCATACCAAACATGGCACCACTGGCCGGGACAAACTTTTACAATACAAAGTCCACTATCCATAGCTCATCCCCATACAAAGTCCCAGCCTGAAGCAAAAATCACTTAAATATTGCATCATCAGATATGACTGCTGTGAGCCCCGATAAACACGGTCACTGTGTTCACTAGTGAGCATGTGCGGTATAGTATGAAATTCAAAGAAGGTCATTGAACACTGACCGGCTTCGAGAAACCCTCACCTTTGTACCCAAGTATTGACATCCAAATTCATTAACTGATTGACATTAAACATTCAAACGTAGCGTTAATCGTAAGACCTCCCGATAAACTCCCCACATTGATTTCATTACTTGGTAAGTCTCAATATAAATCTACCACTTGATTGCTCTAGATCATCCTAGACTCGTCACATTTCGCTATGAAAATGCAGGAAACCTCCAATAAGCTGTCCTCGTCTTCATCAACAAATTGCGGAAGTCCAAAATGACAAAGAAGCCTTGATTTTTGCCATTTGTGACTGCACATAAAATTGTTTGTGTGAGTCTGCATTTATCAATTCAAGGTATTGCCTAACTTGACCTGGTTTTAAAAATGGTCCCAACACTGTAACAGGCAACTGCTTTATAGTTGACAGGTATTTTCACCCTGATAAACACTATACACATGTGCAAAACATAAATGTTTGGCCATGTGGATCAAGTCACCCCATCTCATATACATGCATTTGAACAAATCAAAGCAGTGGTGGCGCTATTTAACTTTTACAATTATCTGTTCACAATGCTGTGCCAGTGCTCAGCACTAGCTCTATTTGGTCAAACACGAAAAGCAGCGAGCACTATCTTTAGCTCCACAGTACGTATTTTTGCACATTTTCTCAGCAATTGCTACATATGCACAGAACGTATTGGAGAAAGAAATAACAAATTTGTAAACCCTAAAATGTATTTTTAACTTTAAGTACTGTGTCACGACAATGTTTAAGCCATGGTAAAAAGGAGAAAATTTGGTGGGATTTAATGCTGCATTAACGTACAACTGACATACTCTGTGAGTGCCTGTTGCAAAGTACTCTGCATTTAGACTAGAAATGCACTGTTAGTAAACACCGAAAGCGTGACAGTAAGTTGCGCCCGGGTGCGTAAAATCACCTTATTCATTTGCATGCAGCGTACACATACAGCTAGCATTTAGAGACCTGACTGCTGGCAACAAAATGCTACAACCTTAGGAGAAATTCTCAGGGGTGTAGACCTACACCTTTAAAGGAACATGTTGCATGCAGCTACACTGTTGTGAATGTACAAGTTTTCTCTTAGTTATGTTATGCTATGTTATTATGCTCCTTGACATAAGTTGTGAAGTCAGTGGTTCTCAACTGTTGGGAAGACTGAACTTCAACTAGCAGGGGTGGGTTAATCCCCCCCCCCCCCCATCCCTGATCCTTCTTATATTTTCTGTATACAGACATACATGTACAAGTAATTGTAACTTCCTGGAATGAATATGAGGAACACTAATTACTGTTTACGGCACACATATCACTACACAATCACTTACCAGAAGAGTGTATGTATGTTACACTTTGTACACTGTATGAGAGAAAACAAAAAATTCCACTTGGCAAATAGCATGCCATTCACTCAGGGCGATCCAACAGTGGGGCGCCTTGGGGTTAGTGGACCCAATCATGTTCGTTGATCACACTCAATCATTCTTGTTAATAAAATTGCAATTACTGCACCGCGCACCTGACCTGCACAAGATCACAACGTGCATGTGATAAAGTGTAAGATTACACAGAGCCTACTTTTCTTTGTACTTGTATCTAAGACAAAAGCGTTGAAAGGATGTGGGCAAAACCAGATGAAGAAAGAAGGACGGATAGCCAGGAAATAACTTTACTTCTCAAATGTGATTAGCAGTTTTGATCAATGGTAAATAAGAGGATTCTAGTTCAAAATAGTTGTAAGAAAGTTCTGTACAGACTTATGTAACCATAGATGCATTTATAGCAAATTGTGATGCGATACCAGGAATATTATTCCCTGGCACCTGGATATCATTATCATCAGCTTTTGCTCCTTTGAATATAAATTTGAATTGAATGATCAACCAACACAAGCTTTATTTCTTTCATTTGATGTTATTGATAGCTACGCTATTCACTATAGATCTACACTGTACCACATGTAAAATTTTCAGAATGTAGCAGTCACAGATCACATGACCTATCGCTGTCAAATCTGGATGTTTTGCTTGAACAGCATACATGTCTGGGTATACTCGTGAAATACACTGTAGGCCCCACCACTGCGTGTCCTTATTAATACTATGGCGGTGAGTTGGGCGGTGAGTTGGCTCAGTCGGTAGCGCGTCTGCCTCACGATCACGTGGCCCGGGTTCGAACCCAAGTCTGGACTGAGCAATGTTGTGTGTAAACATACCGTCCCCTCTAGCAAGAGGCAAAACACTCTGTCCCTCGGATAGGACATAAAATGGAGGTCCCGTGTATGAGAGAGTCACAGCTTATGCACGTAAAAGATCCCGCTTCATTCATTCATCGCAAAGAGCAGGGTGTCTAACCCGGTGAAGTGGTCCCACCCCACAACCAACTGGACCCCATGGAAGACCAGCTTAGTGTAGCTGAATATGGGCTATCCAGCCATCTTCACAGATGGAAAATGAACAATGGCAGCTTGCCTGTTTCAACTCGTAAATTCAGCCCCACAGTGTGGTGTTCAGGACAGCGGTACACAAGCACAGCAGCGGGGCTTTCTTCCACGTAATACATACATGTACTCGTGAATGCGGCCCCACCAAACAACGTTTACGCGAGATTGATACAATGCAGTAGTGGGGCCGATTTCCACAACTTCATCCTTCCTTTCTCCTGTTTTTATCTTTGTTCTTTCTTTTTTCTCCCTATTATTTTTGGAAAGACTTCCAAATGTCCCTCGACTAATTTAACCATATACAACCCTAAACTAACCCTAGCCCAACCAGACGCCGTGCGAAGACGGCATCAGACGGACTGTGATACACCAATCTACTAAAGACCCTCGAACACGGCCACACAACAACAAAACTGTTGAAAATTTCTACATTCTTATCACAAATTTTACGAATCACTCACGTGAATTGAAATGCTTGGACTATGAGCGTGGTATATTATCAGTCCATAGTGAGCCCTCACGCAACATACACTGAGCAAAAAGTCCAATCTTAACCCGGAATGCTGTGATCATCGCTGGGCGATTAAAAAAAAATCTTTCCCAGCTTTGAACAATGCAAATTGCGCTGGTAGAGTTTGTATGCCCGCACGGTCGACAGCACCCCCTTTGCCCAGCATTTTGCAGTGCTGCGCCGACATTTCGAATCATTTCTGCGATTTCTGCGGCGCATACAATTAAAATTAATAAAAAAGGCTTCATTTTCAGTAAGTTGTGATTTGTATGTCAATATCAATAGCTAAAGACGGAAGCTAAATAGATAAAGTTTTCATTTTACATAGTCTGAGTAACAAATATGGTGTAGAAACTCTAGTAAATTCAGAACAGTGTCGGCGCCCAAGAATTTAAAGATTATGTTACCGCAAGTCGCTAGTCGGTACAGCTACAACTTTACAGCCCTGTCGCGACTTACACTTGTGTACAGTACAGTGTACTAACCCTAAACCTTAAACTTACCCTAAAAACCTAACCCTAAGCCCAACCTGTCCTTGCTTGCTAACAATAACATATGCACGGATGCATGCGCAGTGCGGTGGGGCCGATTTCACAATTTTGCCCATGCCTGGCTTTGGATACTGCACTAACTCTAACATAATGCATGCCGAAAAAATATTCTATGCATACTCTATCCAGTAGAAGTATATTAGAACCAACTCATCAGTTAAAATTGAGGCTACACACATACATAGCTACAAAGAATCTAGAAAATCTTTTCATTGTTAGATTGTTGTGTATCACTATTAGACTAAGGTTAGAATTTTAAATGGACCTGCCTCGCTCTGTTAGACTGTTGTTAGTTTTCCCCTCCCTAGTTTTGTACGTAAATAATTGACTATCGCATTTTGAAGTTATGTTGTGCCAATGTTAGAGTAATCACGGTGACAATGAGGATTGATTTGCCATTTAATTCACGTACTTTATTACCCCCAAACCGTGGACGATGGTCCATGCATGTTGCAAGGAAGGTGAATTTGTTGAGCTACGAACGAACGAATGAATGGTGAGCTCGTGAGTGGCCGTGTGTCACAGGCCGTGTACAACATGTATACAATTGTACACTGCAGCATAGGCCTACATTCTATTTTGAGGCAGAAAATTTCATCACGATCCGGTGTAGTTAAAACCGGCGATCTTGGCCAAAACTATACCAATAACCATCTAGATGTAAACATTCGCATCTCTGACTGCAGTCATTACATAGAAATGAATATTTAACATGTCCATCGTGATACAGAAAGGATTTAGGCAAAATATACAACCGTTGTTACTCACCGACTCCTTCGTTGCTGGCCACACCAAAACGATCGATTGTAGCGTCAAGACGTCAACGAAACAACAGTGCAGTACAACAGCCAGCTAACTCATACCACACAAACCAGTCCAGTAACGTTGTCCGTTCGTTCACATGCGCCGGATGCAGTACGCATGTACAGTTTGCTGTGTAGTACGCGTACGCACAAAAACTTGGTGCTCGCCGCTTGCACGCTGATGGCGATTTCGATTGCGAGGCGCACAGATCGACGCGCTCTCTGCTGGTACACATGGCGCGCCATTCACCCAATAATTCCGAAAAACTCAGTTTATCGCATTTATCGCAGGAGAAATTCAGTTTACCAGTCGATAAACAAATTTTTCGAGAGAAATGGTGTTTATCCAAAAAAAAGAAAAAAAAACAGAAAAAATATAACCTTTTCAAGAGAAAAACTAAATTCATCGTGGAAAAGTAAGTTTTACAGTAAACAGAGTTTTTCTCGAAAACTTAGTTTCTCGACTGATAAACTTAGTATTTTGGTGATAAACCTTTCAGTCAATAAACTTACTTAATCGAAAATAAAAGTTATTTTTGGCCTATTGCACATCCACCAGGAAATACCTTTCGACGCACTCAAACTGAAATAGGTGTTGTGCATGGCAGTACTAAACTTCACTGATTGATATTTAAGGTCAGACGGAAGGAACATGAGAATAAAAGCTTTGTTATTGATAAAGGATAAAATATTTTGCACAATGACAAATGAATGTTATTGAAAAAGAGATTGTTTGTCAGTAAAAAAAAAATAAGAAAAAGGATATTGCTGTATATGATTTTGTGTTTTATGTTTTGTGGAAAAAAAATACACCAGAATGTAAGGATTATTCAATTGATGTAAAGATAACAATGACATATTTGTTCTGCATAATTTGATTCCATTGATGAAGAATAAAATATTCTTTAGAACAAAAATGTTTAGCCTTGTTGTCAGTAGTGGGTGCTATACGACACTGCTGCATTACGGCAGTTGTCAACTTCACCACGCGCGTCGCCCTGCAATCACAACGCAACGGACATCGATGAAGTATCGTTTTTGCTCGCTGTTTTGCCATGGACGCCGAAGGTACAAGTGGGCAGCCAGAGGAGCCAGCATATCCAGAACTTTGAGATGCAGACGTAAGTCTGTTATTTTAAATACTTTGATTCAGACTGGTACAGTGAAAGTGTAAGTTCGTGTTATTGGTTACAGCTCCCAGGAGTTAAAGGCCAGCAGGACGTACTGTATATGAATAAAATATTTGCACATACTTCTCATCTAACATGACCTATACATCCGACTTCCCTAAGATAGAATTAGTTCGAAAAGGTAGACCTTCATACAGGATAAAATTGATCATTTTGGTGAAATTGACCGACAAAACCAAGGGCAAAGCTCGAACTTTCGAGACCTAGTAGTCGATACATCGCAATGTATTTATGGCAATCAAGAACTGCAAATAATTTTTTTCAAAATGATATCTGTTTTAGGTTATCATTTTATTGGTAATCAAAAATAAAGTGACATTGTGTATGTTTTTTTTTTCATATTTATCATTCAACATAATTCTGTAAAAAATGGCATATTTCATAAATTTACCTTAATTTGTCAATGAGACTGCTATGAGCTAGTGAGGATTTACCGCATCAAGCATTTGCGGCATGCCATGAGGCCCACACAGAAAAAAAGTGGCCTTTTGGTTTCATGTTGGATGCTTGCAATCGCGACTATTTAAAGTTGCAAGTCTGCAGCTACCTGAGCTCCACGTCTTAATCCTGCCCTAATTCTGTGCAAGCGCCCTTTTCGGCAATGCTTAAATAACCATGATTATCGACAAACTTAGTTTTTCGCTTTATAAACAAAGTGTTACCGTTACACTGTAAAAACATCGGTGTTAGATTTAACACCACGGGTGTTAAATCTAACACCGATCAAACTTCTATAAAGGACCGCACCCACAGGTGTTAAAAATGCACTGTGATGGTGTTGAAAAGTGTTCACCTGACACTTCGTGGTGTTAATTTGACACTGTACCTGGTGTTATTTTGACACTGTACTGGTGTTGATTTGATATTTGTTGGTGTTAATATCAATGGTTTAACACCCGTCCAGCTTCAATAAGAGACCACACCAGCTGATGTTACTTTGGTGTAAATTTATTTTCACATTTTTCATCGTTTTGTTTAAATTAAAAATCAATAAGAAGTGCAGTTACTAAGAAACTCTTCAAAAAACAGTTTAAAATTTGGAAATGACACCCGGAGGTGTTAATTTAACACCATGAATGAGCACCGAAAATTTAACACCAGCTCGGTGTTCACTATTTAACACCGGACTTTTTGCAGTGTAAACTTAGATTTTTAATAAGCTCAGTTTATCAAAAATAACCCTGTTTATTGAGCGAAAAACTTAGTTTATCGATAAACTCTGTCTATCGAGTGTAAACTAAGTTTATCGATAAAGCCTGATCATCAATTGAAAAGCTAAATTTATCGTGATAAACCTAGGTTTTCACTCGATAAACAGAGTTTCTCCCGAAAAACTGAGTTTATCGATTGATAAACTGAGCTTATTGGCACTACCTTTTTATACTCAAGTGCGACAATACTCTGCAAGAGAGATGCACTAACTTGGAAGAAGAAGAAGAAGAAAAACTACGTTTATCGGCGACAAACTCAATTATCGGAATTATTGGGCAAATAGCGCGCCATAGGGGCAGCCGGGCTTGCAGTATAGGCGACGGCGAAGGCAAGCAGTATCCATCACGCGGTACAACAGTCGTTTCCTTTTCAACAGTACAAAGAGTCTCCGAGCTGTTAGACTTTAATATGCAGGCAACGACTGCCACTTTTTAATGCCTGGGATGAAGTTCACACAAATAATTTTCATTCCTAAATTGTTATGCAGAAATATATCTAAACTTATTTAAATCAATCAAGTATGAAACCAAAGCACAATAATGTGCCGGAAATAGTACTGGCCGCCGGTGTAGTGACGTTTCTGTTTTACCCAGTAGCGCATAAGGATTCCAGGAATCATACAGTACTCGGTACACTGTACTCAACGATTTCTTGGAATGAGAACCTAGGGCCTATGCCAATCTGAGGTCGCACTTTGGTCTTTGTCCACTTTGACTGTAGCCAAATATACGCCAGGTTCATGCTTCCTGCTCACCAGCTGCTAAATCATGAATTTTACACCATAAATAATATGATAAAAGCACTCTATGTACACAATACATGCACATACCAAGCTACTCCCCCCCCCCCCCCCCCCCCCCACCTGTTACTAGTAGATTGTACAGTCCGACCTCTTTATATCCGGACATGTCGGGACCGGAGCTCATCCGGATAAGGGATTTGGCCGGATATTGGAGACTCAATGTTTAACACGCAGCTGCCTACCCAATGGGAGCTCTTATATGTATAAATTTTGCGTGAACATTTCACGTCCTCGTCAGCAGATCAGAGTTCAGAATTCTCTGATAATTTTGCGTAATGTGCGATGCAGTGATTTATGGGGGGGGGGTTGAATGTCTTAATGCATGTTATGTTAGATGAATATAAGATATGAATGTGCGTTACTATATTGGGAATAATATGTAATTCATGTGAGTTTGTGTAGGAATTTCGTTGGAGTTTGATATCCTCTATTTCCTCGTAGGCCTAACTATTAGATTAAAAGAAACCCAATAATAATAATAATAATAATTAAAAAAAAAAATCCGCCGAGATCGCATCCGGCGGATTTTTTTTCCGGATCCGGATAAAGGGAGGCCGGATAGGAGAGGTCGAACTGTAGGCCTATTGTAGCTCCTGTGTAAAATCCACCTGGAATGGACGCTGCACACTTACACAGTTGGTTGTTACGTTAGTTAAGTTGTGGGGGAGGATCGTGGGTATTTATTTGTTTTATTTTATTTGTAGAAAATACGCCTACGTTTGAATAGGCCTACATTATTTTGAGGGCTACATTTCATCATATTAGCTTGCTGACAGCATTGATGTGAATTCATGTAAAGGGATGCAGTTATATATCTCTACTATAATAAACAGGAGATAGACCTGAAGCCACCGGGGATTTCATGAAGCGTTTTGTCGGATTTTTTTGTTTTGTTTTGTTCTGACAAATGATGCAAGGATTTCAGTAGCTCACAATGGTTGGTTTGTCAGAAAAAAATCTGACAAAACGTTTCATGAAAATGCCCCCGAACCCTCCTTTAAAATACACACACCAATGCACGCTCATCACACATACCCGCACACACACGCACACACGTTCATACACTAGATAATATATTACATGCACTTTCGATAATCTCTATCTACTCAGAAATAATAATGACAAAAACATCCGGAGATGTCGGTGTCATACCAGTTTCCGCAAAACTTCCACCGTAAAATAGGTCGTCTCAAAGTCGCGGTTAACAAACAATGTTAAGTACCTTAGTGTTTGTTTGTGTTCTTTTTTTTTAGGGGGGGGGGGACTGAGGGCTTTTGGGGTTCATGTTTTTGTTTTGTTTTTTAACTTTTATCGACTCGATCCTCATGTGATATTTCGAAATTCAACGGATGTCCTTGGCTTGTTTTATTCAGCAAAGAAACACCGAAAAAGTGACATGAAGAATACAAGACACAATGACAATTTGGAATTGTTTCAACTGTTGCCTCTGATTGGTCACTGAATACTGTTCTATTTCCACCATTAATGTTATTTACAAGATTGTGGCCAAAAAGTCGTTAACAGAAGTGCATGAATGACGTATGCATGCACACAAAAAAAAAAAATGTAGTGTTTCTTCACAGTAATTGCGTGCATGGATGACATATGAAGAGTGTGTTCGCAAAAACCGATAAGTCAATTTTTGAAGATTTTGAAGTGCGGCCTCTGTCATAAGGTACAAAATAATACCTTTTAAATGATATATTGGTCACTATATACAGTGTATAAAGGTACATTTTTGAAGTTATGGTCAAAGAAGCAAAAATTTCTAATTATTCTCTTTATTTTTCTTGACCTTTAATCGCAAATATTTCCATTAGGCAAATATGGACTTGTCGGTTTTTGCGAACAAACTCTTCATATATTTTCGGAAGCATGCACCGACAGCCATTGATTATGAAATACACTATATATACACAAGTCAAAGTATCAACTATCAAAGAAGGTAGGCCCAGTATCTAGTACCTCATCAGGTATCATTAATTACGTAATGTCAGACATAATTATAGCAGTGGGGATGTGTGAAGATTGTTGCTAGAGGGAATAGTGAAATGAAAGATGGGATGTGACAGCAGCCCACCCCCTACACAATTATGCTCTTAAAAAAGAACAAAAGATATATAAAGAAAGAATAAGGCTATACCATTGATCCTGCCCCCTTGGCCCCAAATTACCAAACGTTCCGAGGCCCCTATCAAAAAACGAAAGGTGATGGGGACCTATAAAAGATACAAGCTCTGGGTCTGAATGTATCATTCGTTACTATTGTGGCATCCCGAAAAAAGGGGGGAACAATCATAAAACCTGATAAGTCAACCAACTCGACAATCCTCTTCCCTCATACACACTCACGCAGTCGAGAGTGCTCTGGGCTCGAAGTATGATTTCAAAAAGAAACATAATAGGCGTCCGATGTATAAAAAACCAAAGTGATACAGATATTACGAGTAAAGAATACTATTTCGTCTTATCGATTCATGGGCGTCACCAGGGGGGGTGCGCTGGGTGCGAACGCACCCCCCTTCAGAACCTTAAAAAAAAAAAAAAAAACACGCTTCAATCTGCAAGTGACCTCAACGCCGGACGCTAAATAATTGTTCTTTTTTTTTTCCATTTTTCTTCTTTTTCTTTCATTTTGCACCAGGAGGAAAAAAACAAAACAAAACAAAACGAAAAACAAAGCAAGAACAAAAACAAAAAACAAAAACAATCGCACCCGGCTCTGGCAGCACTGATGCTATACATGCATCACGTGTTTACTATCGCCCGTACTGTATACGTAAGGTATATTTCATTCATTGTGCAACGTATTATCAATTCAGAAAATGCAAAAGCTCCGTTGCATGGGAGGGAGATACCCCGCCCAC
Source organism: Diadema antillarum (assembly GCF_040938485.1). Classification (NCBI taxonomy): domain Eukaryota; kingdom Metazoa; phylum Echinodermata; class Echinoidea; order Diadematoida; family Diadematidae; genus Diadema; species Diadema antillarum. Next base: position 962,443 of record NW_027270895.1, read on the forward strand.
ACCCTCTCCCGTTATAGGTCTCCAATCAGTGGCGTAACTGCCCCCCCCCCCCCTCAAT